>NC_142132.1:72124506-72427536 GCF_024610735.1 Ursus americanus
TTCTCGTGGGAACTGTGCCATATTTCATAGGAGATTTTCAATACAAATAGTATTGGTAGGGGAGCAGAGTGTGATCAGCACATTACATAGTTTTAATGGTTAAACGACCAGGAGGTTTTGGTCTCGAACAAATAAAACGTGGAAGAAGACATATTGAGAACGTTTTGGATAAAATAGGAGATTGTGGCTGAGAAAAACACGACCCCGAGAAACCACTTTCTCATTTTCCTCATGTGTGTGGGAGAGACATGTGCTGACAACTCAAAAGAAGGAAATTTTGGAGGCTGTCCTGCTGCTTCTTAAACATTTCTTATTTGTGTGGAAGATTAATTGTTACTGTGCCAAAGTCTGAAATATGAAATTACAGCACAGGGGGACATGCATTCTGCGAGCAGGGATGGGGAGGAGGGAGTGCCTGTCATGCACCAGACGTGGTGCAATGTCTTACATACAGTGTCTTATGCTACTTGATGGCAGATTAAAAACAGGAGTCCAGCACTTATTTTTACCCTTACGTAAACTCAGTATGTCAGCACTTAGAAAGTTCTGGAAAAGCCTGCTGAAGGTGGATAAAGTGAAGAGAGTTGAGGGGAGTTTCTGTGAAATTTAATCAGATGTCAAAAGAGTCCTTGGGGAGGAAAAATGGGAACTCACTGCTGCTGTGACCCTTCTTGGCCAACGAGATAAAGAGATTTATAATTTTGGAATTCACCAACCTGCTGAGAAAGGAGCCTGTGATTTTCAAGTGTTTTTATAACCATTCGTTCACAAAAAGTCTTTGCAAATGGGATGCCCTGAGAGGATTGCGATTTCCCTGGTCATTTTGCAGTTGCTTTGTGCCAGAGGACCGTTGTCAAGAGAAGTGCGATTTGTCTTCTGAACCAGACTCCGAGCTAGCTCCTTCTGCTGCCGCTGCTATGGAGTGTGGAAGGGTTTGCCCCTTCTGTCCTAAGATCTGGTGGCCGTGGCTTCCTGCTGTTGGCAAGGCTGTTCCAGGTGGTTCCTTGCGCTCAGCTCTCTGTGACACAGAGCTCTGAGCTCTTCTTCATGACCTTGTGTTATGAATTCTTGGACCTGTACTCTTGCGTCATCGGAGGATGACTCGTGGGAATAACTTCAGTGTTCATTGTCGGTTGGTTTTGAAATGACTATTTCTCGTTTCTTTTTGTGTTCATGTATGTTCTAAGGAGCAGCATCAGATGTTTTACTCTGTGGTCGTGACAAACGAGATGGATTAGGTGACGCCCCAGGCACAACCCAGTGTCTTGGAGCTTAAACCAACCAGGTTGACTTCTTGCCTACACAGCATGTTCACCCAGGGCCGGAGGCAGCTCTGCTCAGGGTTCTCGAGCTCTAGGACCCATTCTGTCCTGGCCACGGTCCTTAACCTTATGAGTTGTAATAGCAGGAACAAGAGAATGCAGTCTCATTTAATGCCTTTTGAAGCCTCCTTCTGGAGCAGACAGATGTCACGCGTGCTCATATCTCATTGTCCAGAGGAAGTTACTGGGCTTTCCTCTACCAAAGGAGGGAAGGAAATTGCAATCCTGCTGTGTTTCCCCAGAGAGGAGAATGGGATTGATGTGACTGTTCCAACAACTCCCATAATAATGACGTGTACATTTTGTTTTCTACATTTTTTTTAAAGATTTTATTTATTTATTTGACAGAGATAGAGACAGCCAGCGAGAGAGGGAACACAAGCAGGGGGAGTGGGAGAGAAAGAAGCAGGCTCATAGCAGAGGAGCCTGATGTGGGGCTCGATCCCATAACGCCGGGATCACACCCTGAGCCAAAGGCAGACGCTTAACCACTGTGCCACCCAGGCGCCCCTGTTTTCTACATTTTATGAATGTCTTTTCTGAGCAGTACGCAGTTTTACACATTTTTTGTCTAGGTTATTTTCACCTAATTTTGTGGGATAGTTCTTTTTATAATTTGTCTGTGGAGCTGTATGACTATATAAGTGGCGATGATCTTTATTCAAGTACCATCAGTAAAGTGCTGATTTCAGGTCTGTCCATTGATCACAATAGCCATTGGATTGATCTGTTTTTTGTCCAATGCTTTTATTGAGGAAAATTTTTGAAGTAATTTAGTAGTGAAAAAAAACATTTATCCACCAATTAGATTCTACCATTAACACTTTCTATAGTTATTCTATCATGTATTTGCTACCCGTCCATCAACCTGTCTTATATTCTGATGCATTTTCAAAGTAGGTTGCAGAAATCATTACATTTCCTCCTAAACCCTTCAGCATGTTTACCATTAATTAGATTTTAATATTATTTACAGTTTTTCTTCTTTGATCATGCATGGATCATAAATGTACTATCAGTGAGTTTTGACAAATGCAACACTGTTTTTATGAGTCCTTTCAGAGATAGAAGACACTTCACCATTCCCTCCTGCTCCTTCCAAGGCGGCTCCCATTCCCATTCGCCTTCCCTCACATTCTTCTGACATTGTTACATAAAAAATTGATCTTTCCGGGCCTAGTGTTCCATATAAAGGGGATTATACTGTGTGTACTCTTTTGTGTGAGGTTTCAACAATTTTTTAGATTCATCTGCTGCTGATCAGTGTTTCTTTTTATTGCTGACTAGTTACCTATTATTGTGTTTTCCTATTAACCCGTCCCCGTGTCCTTCTTAGTTTTTGGCTATTACAACTAAAGCTGCTACAGATGTTATTGCATAAGTCTGTTTGTGGGCATGTTCTCATTTCTCTCAGGAAAAAATGTCTAAGATTGGAATTGTTGGGTCATAAGGTACAGGTAGGTTATGTGTGTGTGTGTGTGCGCGCGCACGCATGTGTGTGTGTGTGAAATTACCGGGAACGTTTGCAGAAGAGCTCACATCATTGCAATGCCACCATCAAAGTCTGAAGGTTCTGGTTTCTCTACATCCTAGCCACCATGTAGTGTTGTCTGTCTTCTTAATTCCAGCCATTCTGATGGATGGATGTAAATTGTCTCATCGTGGTTTTAATTTGCATTTCCTTGGTCATTAATACTTTGAGCCATCTTCATGGGATTACTGGCCATATGTAGGTCTTCTTTTGAAAAGTGTATATTCCAATTTTTTGCCCATAGGAGATTTTTCTTTTAATTATTAAATTGTAAGAGTTTATATTTTCTTTTTTCTTTTTTTTAAAGATTTTATTTATTTATTTGCAAGAGAGAGAGAGTGAGTGAGTGAGAGAGAAAGCACAAACAGGGGGCAGGGGCAGAGGGAGAGGGAGAAGCAGACTTGCTGTTGAGCAGGGAGCCCGGTGCAGGACTTGATCCCAGGAACTCAGGATCATGACCTGAACCAAAGGTAGACAGTTAACTAATTGTGCTACCCAGGCGCTCCAGGAATTCAAAACTGGGTTTGTCAGAGATATGTTTTGTAGACGCTTTCTTATGGTCTGTAATTTGCCAAATTAATTAATTAATTAATGGTAGCATTGGGAGACCAAAGTATTTTAATTTTGATGAAGTTCATCTTTTAAATTTTCTGCCTAAAAGAATTGACCAACTCCTATGACATGAAGATGTTCTTCTTTCTTTTGAAAGGTTTGCTGATTAGGGGCGCCTGGGTGGCTCAGGTTAAGCACCTAGCATCTGGCTTCAGCTCAGGTCATGATCTCATGGGATCGAGTCCTGCATCAGCTCCCTGCTTATGCTCTCTCTCTTGCTCGCTTTCTCTCTCTCTCTCATATAAATAAATAAATAAAAATAAAAACTTTACTAATTAGTTTTTAGGCTTCAGCTATGGTTATCTTAGATGAATTTTTGTGAATGGTATGAGGTAAGGGACGGAGGGTCATTGTATATTTGCACATGGATATCTAGTTGTTCCATCATATCTTGCTGAAAAACACCTCTTTTCCCCTCTGAATTGCTTTGATGCCCCCACCCTCCCTTCTGAATATGAAATGACAGCGTGAGTATGAGTCTAGTTCTGGGTTCTCTGTTTCACTGCTGTATTTGTCAGTCTTTATGCCAGTACCACATGGAGATGGTCTGAATACTCAAGCTTTATGGTAAATTTCGTAGTTAAGTAACCTAAGTCTTCAACTTTGTTCCTCTTTTCAAAAAATTCCTTTGGATCTTCCAGGTTCTTTGCCATTCCATAGAAGTTATTAGAATACACTTGTCAGTTTCTACAGAAAAGCCTGCCAGGATTATGATAAGGATTGCACCAAATCTTAAGATCGGTTTGAGGAGAATTGACATCTAAACCGATATTCAATCTTTTGATCCATGAACATGGTTTATCTCTCCATTCATTTAAATCCTATTTATCTGTTTTAGATGGCAATTTATTTGAGTGGTCTCAAACTGTAGGTTTGACTCTTGGACGGTGACTCAGTTACTGGTTCAGTTTGCTCAGCCTTGGTTGGGCTGCTTGAACTCTGCCCATGCACACATTCTTCACGGGTTTGCCAGATATTTGGGTGGAATTTATACATAGAATTTTGGGCTTCCCCTCCCTGGCTCTCTCTTTTCCAGTTTCCCCTCTCACTTTCCAGTGGCTGTGGTTCCTCCAAATTCTGCTCTCTGTTCCTTAAGCTAGAAAGACACTGGGTTTTCTGTTGGAGTTTTAGCTACCCTGCATGATGTTGGTAAGGCCAGCTCTCAGCCAAAATCCCTGAAAGCAGGAGAGTTTACACCGTGCTCATCCCTTCTTTCAAATGTCAACTCCCCTGAAGAATATACCTGGTTTTTATGTTCTCCAGTATGTTCGTAGTTTTTGTTTTTTTGTTTTGTTTTGCTTTGTTTTGTCTAGAGTTTATGGCCATTATCTGTGAGAGGGTCAGTCCTAGAAATTTACTCAACCATTACTGGGAAGTAGAACCCAGTTAATTTAGTTTGGACATCTGATTTTTAGCATACATGAAGGGATACTTTATTTTATTTTTTTTTATTTTTTGAATATTTTATTTATATATTTGTCAGAAAAAGAAAGAGAGAGAGAGCACACAGGCAGGGGGAGGGGAGAAGCAGAGGGAGAAACAGATTCCCTGCTGAGCAGGTAGCCTGACGTGGGGCTTGATCCCAGGACCCTGAGATTATGACCTGAGCTGAAGGCAGATGCTTAACCAACTGAGCCACCCAGGCACCCCATGAAGAGATACTTAAATATGTGACTTTAATGTCAAAATACTATTACTACTGAATCATTACAGAGAAATTCTATAATAAGAACTGTTTATAGTTTATTGAATCTATTAATTTTAATAGATACATGTAAACAACCATAATATGCAGTCCAGTCTTTTCTTAACTTCATAACCCAGTGAAAACATTTATAGCTGAGGACAGCTGTAGGAAGGACCTCTGTCTCTGTCTTCTTCCTTCATTTTTCTGGGCCTTCACTGAGTTTATTGCTTCTCTTCTGTATTCTTCATCTTACCTTTACTACTGCATATGTTGTTTTAAGAATCTTAGTATTAATTTAAAAAATTCCTAGTTTCTCCATGTTATCATTCCAAGGTTGCACCTAGGTAACTAGGCTTTAGAAGCAATTTTTATGGAGTATATCGAGACTTTTTATTTTAATTGGAATTTAAGGTTTAAAAATCTGCATACTGCACACATTCCATAACAGTCCTGCTTTATTTCCCTGTGTGTTTTGCTCTCCTTGGTTTTTCTTTTGTTTTCCTCTCTTATTTCTTCTATGACTTCAGTGTATTCCTTGACATTCTGGTAGAAAGAAATCAGAATTTAGTTTGAAAATGACCTCAAGATGTCTCTGATCCTATTCTTTTAACCATGGACTCTGACACTCTGTATGCTGCAAAATCAAACAGCTTTCTTCACTGCAAACATCTCAGAAATTTATTGTGTATTTGTTTCCTGACTATTATGAATCAATTCTGTTTGGTTCTAAAACAATGCCATTTTTCTATTAAAAGTTCTTTAATTTAGTTAAGTAATTCACAAAAAGAGTATGAACTTTAGGAGTGCCCTGTAGTATAATAGATCATTTCCTGGGCCCTTAACCCCAGAAAGGCTGGTGAAATTGGTGTTGGATGAGGCCCTGGGATCAGGATTTTCGCAAAGTCACCACCGATTCTCATGATGACATTATCATATGTCAAATTATCTGGTATGCTTACTCTAGTGAATTATTAGGTAGTGGGCAGGTGCCACTTTGTTCCTGGTATAGATGGAAAAATTCAGACACAGGTATGATGCACAAGGATGAGCTAAAGGGCTTTAGAGTTAGCTTTAAATTTCATGTCTACTAGTAACAACTTCAGTTTCCCCCTTTGTAAAAGTACGATTTTTCTTTTTTTTTTTTTTTTAAAGATTTTATTTATTTATTTGACAGAGATAGAGACAGGCAGCGAGAGAGGGAACACAGGCAGGGGGAGTGGGAGAGGGAGAAGCAGGCTCATTGCAGAAGAGCCTGATGTGGGGCTCGATCCCAGATCGCCGGGATCACGCCCTGAGCCGAAGGCAGACGCTTAACCGCTGTGCCACCCAGGCGCCCCAAGTGCGATTTTTCTTATCCAGCTATTGAAAGAATTAAATGAGATAATTTTGTTCCTAGTCCTTATTGTATTCCAACTCCCTGAAAGATTTTTTTTTGAGATTTTATTTATTTGAGAGGCAGAGAGAGCACAAGCAGTGGGGAGGGTCAGAGGGAAAAGCAGGCTTCCCCCTGAGCAGGGAGCCCAACTCGGGACTCAATCCCAAGGTCCTGGATCATGACCTGAGCCAAAGGCAGATGCTTAACTGGCTGAGCCACCCAGGAGTCCCTGACTACTTCTATTCTTAAATACAAAACTCCTCTTTATTCATTTTACCCATTTAAATCCCTAGAGACAAATCTTCACATCAGCACAAGCCCCAGAGTCTTGAGTTCTTGTTCTTTGCTTTATCTACCTTTTCCTGGGTCTTGGTTTTTCACGATATTCCTCAGTTTAAGTGCTGCTAATAATTGCAATATTTATTGAACACTTGCTATGCACTAAGTGTATACTATGCAATGCTAAGTGTTTTGCATTGCCTCATATAAAGCTCTCAGCATCTTGTGAGGTAGGTTCTCTGATTATCTTCATAAGGTACAAACTATCATTTTGAAGAGCCTTTGAGGCAATGCTAGGTACGTCATTGCCTGAGAACAGAGGGATTTCCTCTAGAAAAAAATTCGGAGGAGCCTAATAAACAGGGACAGTCAAACCTTTTTTTTTTTTTTTTGAACTGCATAAAACATCAATGATGAAATGTACAGGCCATCATAAAAGTTGTTATCTGCATGAGCCAGAGGCAGCCTTATTTGTTTCATTTGGGAAAAATTGACAAAGTAGAAGATAGGCTGGCTCGAGAATATGACATTAACTCAGAAGAGGCAATGATTTTATATCTCCCATACCTTTTCATAATAGTGGATGGAAAATGTGCTGTCACTTCCAATATATGAGACATTATCACTATGCTGTACAGTGGTCGTGTAATTCCCAGTAATGCAATTTACTTCTCAATAGTTTTATAAAGAATCATTTGACTTCTGGGCTGGTGCTAATTAGCATGGAGCCTCATTGGAAATTATTTTGTAGGCAATTTGTGTATTTTGTACAAAATGGTGTCACAGATTCTAAAAAACCCCCAGCCTTCTAATATTACTCCTTTAAAAGTGGTTTCCATGAAACGTTGTTAATGCTGTAATTTTAGTGGGAAGAATTTTTATGCATGTCTTTGAGGGGTTTATATGTTTAGGGCATTAAGACATTTAAAAAGCTTTGATGATATTTTATCAAATGTTTCTAAAATTTGTTTTTTCTTAAAGTTTCTAGGTCACCTCCTAGCAAGTTTTGTCCAGGTGATCTAATGCCTCTCTTGAGGCTATGTGGGCACTTAACACCTTTGTGTGCAGCTCATAATCCCCACCGAAAACCAGAGGCTGCAGGGAAAGTCTGATTTAATGTCTTGTATTAGCGACCTGTACGCTAAAGCTAAACAGGAACTTGGTAGGCATGTTTACAATTTAAATTGCTTTTATACATTTTTGTCTCCAATTTTATATTATTATAAGATAAATATTAAATTTAAACTTCTCAAACTTTTAATTTTATTTAGATCTTTAAATCAAAATAATACATAAACATAGTTTTAAGATTCAAATCATCCTAAAAGGTCTTTAAAAACTTGGACCCTCTGTATTTTCCCTTTCCCCAATCCTACTCCTCTGTGATGACCATTCTAACTCCTCTTGCTGATTCTTTTCATATTTAACTCCGTATTTCTAAAATGCTCTATATATTCCTTCCTTTTGATTTATTAATTTTAGGTATGTCCACTATTTCTTCTCTCCACTTACACAGCAAGGGGTTATTAGGTTGAACATATGAAATTGCCAATATTTGACCTTTTTTTAAAAAAAGAATTTATTTATTTGAGAGAGAGAGGGTTAGAGTGAGCAAGAGAGAGAGAAAGAAAGAGAGAGAGAGAGTACCAGTGGGGTGAGGGGCAGAGGGAGAGGGAGAAGCAGACTCCCCACTAAGCAGGGGACCCAATACATGACTCAATCCCAGGATCCTGGAATCATGACCTGAGCTGAAGGCAGATGCTTCACCAACTGAGTCATCCAGGCATCTCTTGACCATTTTTAATGTACAGAAATTGCAACGTTATGTGGTTAAACCTAAGGAGAGTTGCCTGATATATTCATTTACTTATTTTTTGAGATTATGACTGTCTAGTGTATCCTACAAATGTTTAAAATATTTTTGGAAATTTTTAACATAATCAAAACTGCTGTGTTGTCTATTAGCTCCGTATTTCATTTTTTTTTTTTAGGACCACTTTCTTAGAGTTTTTTGGTCCTCCCACTCCAATCTGGACTCACAGGAAACCCTTAATCGGGGAATTATTTATTTTCTTCATTTTGTTTCCCTTGGTTTACCAAGAAGAGTGCATAAGAAGTACATTATTTGAGCCATTGTAGCTCTGAAATACCTTTATTCTGCTCTCTTACTTGGAGGATGGTTTGGCTGGGTATAGAATAATATTGGGATTTTCAAGGTGTTAATTCTCCATCTCTCCCTCTGCCTCTGGTTTCCAGTTTTGTTCCTCAAAAGTCTAATCTCATTTTATTCATGATGTCAGATGATTTTTTTTTTTTTCTCTCCCAGGAAGCTGTAAAATTTTTCTTTTTACCCCTGGAGTTCTGAAAAGTCATAATAATGTACTTTGGTGAAAATACTATTTTTCTTTTTGCTCATTTATTTTTAAGATTTATTTATTTATTTGAGAGAGAGAGAGAGATAGCATGAGCTGGGGTTGCGGTGGGGAGGAGCAGATGGAGGGGGAGAGAGAATCTCAAGCAGACTCCATGCTGAGCGCGGAGCCCTGAGATCATGACCTGAGCCAAAACCAAGAGTCAGATGCTGAACTGACTCAGCCACCCGGGTGCCCCTATTATTATTTTTTTTAATTATTCCAGGTACTTAGTTGATCATTTATATCTGGAGCCAATTGAATTCTTGAATTATTTACTTAATTATATACATTATTTCCATTTCTTTATAACTTTACCTTGTTTATGTAACCTTAGAGCTAACTGTTTAGATGCTTGGTGCTTCTGCTCTGATGGTTGTTAAATATTTTGAATATCATTCCTACATATCCTATTTTACCTTCCAGCTTGTGCTTTCCACTTCAGTGAGGGAGTTTTATTCATAATACTCAGATATGCAAGGTCAAGTTTCTTCATGCTGTTTCTCTAATCTAGAATACTTGATTAACTCTCATTAAATCCTACTAATAAGTCAATAGCAGTATATACTAATCCTTCTCAAATCCTATGCCCCCAATGATGTTGTCATTAATCATTTAAGCCATAATTGATTTTTCCCCTTGATCGTCATATTCTTTGCTTGAAGCATTCAGTTTAGCTCTTGATTATATTCTATATACAATTTACTGTTCACAGTCTGTCTAGAAACATGCCAATTTTTCCCTTCCATTCCAAGGTCATCCTTTCTGTCCACATGCTTGGATGAGGTTAGTTTGATACTTTTTATTCTCAGACTCAGGAAGAGACACTTGACTTAGGACTGAAAAATCAGAGCACTTCATTCCACTGGCCGAGGGTGCTGGCTCAGGGAGGGCGGTAGCTCCCAAGCTAGGATCAGACATTGCTCTTGCCGAGAAGACATGCTCCCCTCCCTCTGGGGATACAGGTTAGTGGTGGTATTTCCCATTGTGAAGAACTGGCTTATGGTGGAACAGAACCCATGTGGAGCAGTTGAGTGGAAAGATTGGAACATGGGATCTGAGAGAAGAGGAGAGTAAATAGAGCAGAAATAGCCATCTCACTGATTTACTCAGAAACAAGCTAGTGTATTTGCTAACTTCATAGTTAGAGGTGGCCATTCAACAGAGTCCGGACCAGTGTTACACAAAGTGGCTTATTTGTCTGGTGCAGACTCCTTTTGCGTTCCATCCCTTCACTTTCTTCCTACCTGGAATATAGTTATGGTGGCTGGAGCTGTAGCAGCGAGATTGGGCAAGTCACCTTTGAAGATTGAAGCCAGTGCTAAAGACAATGTAACAAAAAGAAAGGCGTTTGGGTTCCTGATGATTTCAGAGCTACCATCTCAACATTAGATTTCTACTTCTGTAGAAAAAAAATAGCCTTATCATGTTTAAGTTCATAGTATTTCAACTATCTGTTGCTCTGTCACATGCAATTCCTAAATGATGTAGGGACATTAGCATGAAAGAGAAAAACACATCTGCAGAAAGTGTGTCTGGTTAAAGGAGAGGATTATAGAGATGCAGGGAGAAAGTGAGAGAAAGTCTCACTGGGTGCCATGGGATTTTCAGTTACCTGATCTGAGGCAACCCAGACTGTTTCATGTACTATTTCATATCATTTTTCATTTGCTTCATGTGTTTTTTAAAATTTTATATTTTTAAAGACTCTTAAGATCTTTGGGAGAATTTTTTCAAACAATCAATTGTGATTTTTGTTTCCTCCCTATAAAGAACATAGCATAATACCAAGACTATTTGGAAATCAAAACAAAGCATTGTTTAAAAATGAACAATTTTCATTTGTTTTATTGTCATTAGCACTTTTAGATGTTTTTAAATTTAGCTGATAGTTTTCAAGATGTATTTTGATAAAAGTGCTAAACAGCCTAAGTATTTTTAAATTATTAGCAAAAATACAATTTCATGGGTTTAATGGCAATTTTAATACACATTTTTATGTATTTTCCAGCACCAGTGAAGGTACTGAAATCTCTGTGTTCCTCTATAATGCTGTAAAAGAAGTAAATTGAAGATTGTAACATATTCTTTGGAGCACTCTTTATAGGACATTGCAATTTAGAATAAGCGAGAACCGCTGCTGTTCCCACAGTGGGGCCTGAAGGTGCTGGTGGGAGCCCCCTGTTCATGTTGGTACATCTTGAGTTTTAGGAGGAAAGCTCCAACACTGGAACCCAGTTCATAGTTAGAGCTTCAGCATTTGGAATCTGGACAAGGCTGGCTCTTTTTGATGGTCAATGTTGACTCAACAGATTACACAGAAAGAAGGGGACAGTTTTTCCAATGTGAGCAAGGTGCCTTTGGCAGTTAGTTGGGATTATCTCTTATCACCACACATTTTTAATTAATAAGCATAAAAGCTCTCTTTGAATGCACAGAGCAGACTTTCTCAGAAAATAGAAGCTGATAGTCATTACATTTATGAAAAATGAAACCATAAGCAGAAGACATATTATCTCTAAAACATTATAATTAAGTAATGACAAATGAAAACTGTATTGTTCCTCAATAATTTCTAAGATGAGTATTTATGCTGAGTCACTGTGAGGAGGCTGGGGGGATGTCTCATTGGAGAATCAGTGTTCAAAAAGAAAATAAGAATCGTTCATCTGAACATCTTCTTTACCAGCCAGACTTTGAGTGGAAGGGGTTCTGTGTTTGGAGTTAGGGGCTTAGTTTTAGTTTCAGCTTTGCCAGTTACTGGTTCTGGGACTTTGAGCAGGTCACTTAGCTTTCTCAGGTTAGAGAATTAACTCCTTGGAGTCTGAAGTTCCTTACCTATAAAATGAAGGTAAAGTTGTGCTTATCACCCAGGCTTTTATGTGTAAAACAAGGTAATCGGAATTAAAAGAAAATAAAAGTTTGGCATATCCCCTCCCGGGCTCTGTAAGTAGATAGACTGGTTTTTGTTTGTTTGTTTGTTTTGTTTTTTATAATAATAATTTTTTTTATTATATTATGTTAGTCACCATACAGTACATCCTTGGTTTTTGATGTAAAGTTCGATGATTCATTAGTTGCGTATAACACCCAGTGCACCACACAATACATTCACTAGTCTGTATCTTTGGGGTAGATACCCAGTAGTGCAATGGCTGGATCATAGGGTAGCTCTATTTTTAACTTTTTAAGGGACCTCCACACTGTTTTCCGGAGTGGCTGTACCAACTTGCATTCCCACCAACAATGTAGGAGGGATCCCCTTTCTCCACATCCTCTTCAACAATTGTTGTTTCTTGCCTTGTCAATTTTTGCCATTCTAACTGGCATAAGGTGGTGTCTTAGGGTGGTTTTGATGTGAATTTCCCTGATGGCTAATGATTTTGAACATTTTTTCATGTGTCTGTTAGCCATTTGTATGTCTTCATTGGAAAAGTGTCTGTTCATATCTTCTGCCCATTTTATGATTTGTTTATTTGTTTCTCGCATGTTGAGTTTGAGCACTACTGGGTATCTACCCCAAAGATACAGACGTAGTGAATGGTTTTTGTTTGTTTTAATAGGATTTTGTAATTTAACAATACCCCCTGTCTGGCCATTAGTACAGTTTCCATGAATTTGTGTCATCATTTCACTCTATTGAGTATTTATTAAGTGCATATTAATAGTGTATGTGTGTAAGAGGATTTAGAACAGTAGCTATAGATAAACTGTAGTAAATATTCTTTCCAACACTAAAAGACATACATAGTAATGTTTCTGTTTCTGTTTTGAAATAATAGTAAAAATACAAAAACCATTATGATACAGTTCCTATCTGGAGGCAATAAATATGAAATCGAGATGATTACTTCTTTGAAACCCCATGCATGTCCACATACTTCCCATCACCTCTCCCTGTGGCTGTTTCTTCTCAGAAATGAAAAGTGAGCCAAGGTCATGGGTTTATTATCAATATTCCGCTCAGTCTCAAATATAAATTAAATTGTAGTTTGGTCCAAGTAGGCACATCATAATGCTGACAAATTCACATATTTCTTGTTATAAATCAGCCTTTTTCCAACCTTTTGTTTCATATGATATATTTCAGAAATCATAACCTCAAACAATGACTATACAGTCTTTCTGGATATTGCGATTTTCCAGTGAAAAGTAGTGAACTTCTTATTCTTTCTATGTGTCTCATCTTTAATACACTTACCAATTTGTCTTTCTAAGGAGTAGGAATTGTTCCTTACTTATTTAATTTTCCCCTGTAGTTCCTAGGATATTTCTAGGTATATATTAAGCATCCAAGGAATGATGAGTTCTGTGAGTGAGATCAAGAAGAATGCTTCAGTTTAGACCATCCTTTATTAATGGTTAATAAAAGGTGATTTTTAAGCATATATATTTCTGTGATTTAAAAAATCCTTATGACTTAAATTAATGTAATACTGTAGATTTTTCATGTAAGCATTACTCACATTTGGTCATGTAAGTACTCTCTTTTCCATTTTTCAAATGACGATATTGAGGTTCAGAGAGATTAGAACTAATTCAAAAAAAGGACTGATTTCCTAATTCATATCTCCTGATTCCAAATCATCTTCACCTTTTATTTGTTCACTCATTTATAAGTATTTATTGAATACTTATATGTTAAACATTCTTCTAGACCTTGGAAAAACAGGGTGGGGTAGAAAAACCAACCCCCCCCCCCTTTATAAAGTAATGCCCATAGGTCTGTGCCATTTTTGCTACTACTTTCTAAGTCTAGATTTGCCACTTTGAGGAAAAGGGCAGGAAGGATTTTTTTTAAACATTGGGCAGTATGTCAGACACTTTGATTAGTACATTCATTTTGTGGCTACAACTCTGCTGAGGTAGCTCTTCATATTCCATTTTACGAACGGAAAGGTAAGTCATGCAAATCTAGAAGATGTAGCTGGGACTTCAACCCAATCTTGTTAGGCCCTAAGTTTAGCTCTCCAAAAAGTCTGGCTTGGGAACAGCCTGTCTTAGTATCACCAAGGCTTCACCCCACTTGTGGATCATCAGAAGTCCCAAGTTATTTTATTTATTTTTAAGATTTTATTTATTTATTTGACAGAGAGAGATAGAGAGAGAACACTCTCATGAGCAGGGGCAGGGGGAGAGGGAGAGAGAGAAGCAGGCTCCTTGCTGAGCAGGGATTCCCGATGCGGGACTGGATCCCAAGACCCTGGGATCATGACCTGATTGGAAGGCAGATGCTTAACTGACTGAGCCACCCCAGGTTGCAAGTTATTTTAAAGCAATTTAAAGGTTGAGAGACTCAGCATTGTAGCACATTTCTTCAGCTTTATTCCTTCAACTTTATTATGAAGCAATAGAGGAACATAGAAATTCAATACAATCCCCCTTATTAATGAGCACGGTGATTCCTGCATGAGGTGGATGAGAACACTCACAAGGGCTCTACAAACCATTCCCAGCTAGGAAATTCTTTGAGGCCATGGACTGATCATAAGAGATTGAGGAGTCCCCTACTTTTGTACTTGGAAACAACAGGGTCACTGAGAATGAAAACAGTGGAGGTGTACTCATGGGTTTCAGACTGAATCTCTGCATAGACCTTTGCTCAGAGTCACTGTGAGTCCAGCAAGTCATGAACAGTGAACTTGGTCTTGTCTCCTGATCACCCTGAATGTAGAGAAGAACTGAACTGAACCCTGACGTAAGCCTGGATGGGTTACTCGTATTTGAACTTCCATGGCTATCTGTTTCGGTTTCCTCTGTCTCTCTTTCCCCAGTTCATTTCAAGAAGCTTGTTTCCTAAACACAGAATACAAATCTTTCCTATTCTGCACTTTATGTAGATTTTTTAACTGGAGCATTCAAACTCTATTCCAGCAATTAGGGCAGGGGTTAAGGAGAATCTGAGTTTTGCGTTATAATTAATGAGGCCAGAATAAGACTTCTCATCTCAGATATAAAGATTAAAATGAAATAGATGAAACTCATGAAGGAGTTCTTCAAAAAGCAGAATAATGCAGCATGCAAAAGACATGTTAATAGTAACTTTTTTTTTTAACGATTTTTTATTATATTATGTTAGTCACCATACAGTACATCCCCGGTTTCCGATGTAAGGCTTGATGATTCATTAGTTGCGTATAACACCCAGTGCACCATGCAATACGTGCCCTCCTTACTACCCATCACCGGTCTATCCCATTCCCCCACCCCCCTCCCCTCTGAGGCCCTCAGTTTGTTTCTCAGAGTCCATAGTCTCTCATGTTTCATTCCCCCTTCTGATTACCCCCCCTTTCTTTATCCCTTTCTTCCCCTACTGATCATCCTAGTTCTTATGTTCCATAGATGAGAGGAATCATATGATAGTTGTCTTTCTCTGCTTGACTTATTTCACTTAGCATTATCTCCTCCAGTGCCGTCCATGTTGCAGCAAATGTTGAGAACTCGTTCTTTCTGATAGCTGAGTAATATTCCATTGTATATATGGACCACAACTTCTTTTTTTTTTTTTAAGATTTTTTATTTATTTATGTGACAGAGAGACAGCCAGCGAGAGAGGGAACACAGCAGGGGAGGGGGAGAGGAAGAAGCAGGCTCCCAGCGGAGGAGCCCGATATAGGACTCGATCCCCGAACGCCGGGATCACGCCCTGAGCCGAAGGCAGACGCTTAACGACTGCACTACCCAGGCGCCCCTGGACCACACCTTCTTAATCCAGTCATCTGTTGAAGGGCATCTCGGCTCCTTCCATGATTTAGCTATTGTGGACATTGCTGCTATGAACATTGGGGTGCATATGGCCCTTCTCTTTACTACGTCTGTATCTTTGGGGTAAACACCCAGTAGTGCAATGGCTGGATCATAGGGTAGCTCAATTTTTAACTTTTTAAGGGACCTCCACACTGTTTTCCAGAGTGGCTGTACCAACTTGCATTCCCACCAACAATGTAGGAGGGATCCCCTTTCTCCACATCCTCTCCAACAATTGTTGTTTCTTGCCTTGTCTATTTTTGCCATTCTAACTGGCGTAAGGTGGTATCTCAGTGTGGTTTTGATTTGAATTTCCTTGATGGCTAATGATTTTGAACATTTTTTCATGTGTCTGTTAGCCATTTGTATGTCTTCATTGGAAAAGTGTCTGTTCATATCTTCTGCCCATTTTTTGATTTGTTTATTTGTTTCTCGTGTATTGAGTTTGAGAAGTTCTTTGTAGCTCTTGGATACCAGTCCTTTATCTGTAGTGTCATTTGCAAATATATTCTCCCATTCTGTGGGCTGCCTCTTAGTTTTTCTGACTGTTTCCTTGGCTGTGCAGAAACTTTTAATCTTGATGAAGTCCCATAAATTCATTTTATCTTTTGTTTCTCTTGCCTTTGGGGATGTATCATGAAAAAGGGTGCTTTGGCTGATGTCGTAGAGGTTGCTGCTTATGTTCTCCTCTAGAATTTTGATGGATTCCTGTCTCACATCGAGGTCTTTCATCCATTTGGAGTTTATTTTTGTGTATGGTGTGAGAGAGTGGTCAAGTTTCATTCTCTTGCATGTAGCTGTCCAATTTTCCCAGCACCATTTATTGAAGAGACTGTCTTTTTCCCACCGGATGTTTTTTCCTGCTTTATCAAAGATTAGTTGCCCAAAGAGCCGAGGGTCCATTTCTGGGTTCTCTATTCTGTTCCTTTGGTCTATGTGTCTGTTTTTGTGCCAGTACCATGCTGTCTTTGTGATCACAGCTTTGTAGTACAGCTCAAAATCCGGCATTGTGATACCCCCAGCTTTGTTTTTCCTTTTCAACAGTTCCTTGGAGATTCGGGGCCTTTTCTGTTTCCATACAAATTTAAGGACTATTTGTTCCAGTTCTTTGAAAAATGTCCTCGGTATTTTGATCGGGATAGCATTGAAAGTGTAGATTGCTCTGGGTAGCATGGACATTTTAACTATGTTAATTCTTCCGATCCATGAGCATGGAATATCTTTCCATCTTTTTATGTCTTCCTCAATGTCTTTTAAGAGTGATTTATAGTTTCTAGAATAAAGGTCCTTTACGTCTCTGGTTAAGTTAATTCCAAGGTAACGTATGGTTTTTGGTGCTATTGTAAATGGGATGGATTCCCTAATTTCTCTTTCTTTGTTCTCGTTATTCGTGTACAGAAATGCAACTGATTTCTGAGCATTGATTTTGTATCCCGCCACGTTACTGAATTGCTCTATAACTTCTAATAGTTTGGGAGTGGCTTCTTTTGGGTTTTCCATATAGAGTATCATGTCGTCTGCGAAGAGAGACATTTTGACTTCTTCTTTGCCGATTTGAATACCTTTGATCCCTTTTTGTTGTCTGATTGCTGTTGCAAGGACTTCTAGTACTATGTTGAATAATAGTGGCGAGAGTGGGCATCCTTGTCGTGTTCCTGATCTTAAGGGAAAGGCTTCCAGCTTTTCCCCATTGAGAATAATATTTGCAGTAGGCTTTTCATAGATGGCTTTTATGAGACTGAGAAATGTACCTTCTATTCCTACACTCTGAAGGGTTTTAATCAGGAAAGGATGCTGTATTTTGTCGAATGCTTTTTCGGCATCGATTGAGAGGATCATATGGTTCTTGAGTCTTTTCTTGTTGATATGATGTATCACGCTGATTGATTTGCGAATATTGAACCACGCTTGCATCCCAGGTATGAATCCCACTTGATCGTGGTGGATAATCCTTTTAATGAACTGTCGGATTCTATTAGCAAGTATCTTGTTGAGGATTTTGGCGTCCATATTCATTAGGGAAATCGGTCTGTAATTCTCCTTTTTGAGGGGGTCTTTGCCTGGTTTGGGGATCAAGGTAATATTGGCCTCATAGAATGAGTTTGGTAGCTTTCCTTCTGTTTCTATTTTTTGAAACAGCTTTAGGAGAATAGGTATTATTTCTTCTTTGAATGTTTGGTAGAATTCCCCAGGAAAACCGTCCGGGCTTGGAGTTTTGTTATTTGGAAGGTTGTTTATCCCTGACTCAATTTCTTCATAATTAATTGGCCTGTTTAAGGAATCAATTTCTTCCTGTTTCAATCTTGGTAGTTTATAGGTTTCCAGGAAGGATTCCATCTCTTCCAGATTGCTTAGTTTATTGGCATATAGCTGTTGATAAAAATTTCTAATAATCCTTCCAATTTCAATGGTGTTCGTCGTGACCTCTCCTTTTTCATTCATAATTTTAATAATCTGGGTCCTTTCTCTTTTCTTTTGGTTAAGTGTTGCCAGTGGTCTGTCAATTTTATTGATTCTCTCAAAGAACCAGCTTCTAGTCCTGTTGATCTGCTCTACTGTACTTCTGGTTTCTGCTTGATTGATTTCAGCTTTAATTTTGGTCAACTGCTTCCTTGTGTGTGGATTAGGCCTGTCCCTCTGTTGCTGTTCCAGCTTCTTGAGGTGAGAATATAAAAACTGCATTTTAGATTTTTCTATTCTTTTGAGTGAGGCTTGGATGGCTATGTATTTCCTCCTTAGGACTGCCTTTGTAGTATCCCATATGTTTTGGACCGTTTTGTTTTCATTCTCATTGGTCTCCATAAATTGTTTAAATGGATTTTTGATTTCCTGGTTTATCAAGTCACTCCTGAGCAGGATGGTTCTTAGTCTCCAAGTGTTTGAATTTCTTCCAAATTTTTCCTTGTGGTTGAGTTCCAATTTCAGAGCGTTGTGGTCTGAGAATATGCAGGGGATAATTTCAATCTTTTGGTATCGGTTGAGACCTGTTTTGTGTCCCAGAACATGGTCTATTCTTGAGAATGTTCCATGGGCATTAGAATAGAATGAGTATTCTTTGGTTCTGGGGTGTAGTGTTCTATATATATCTATGAGGCCCAACTCGTCAAGTATGGCATTCAGAGCCTTTGATTCTTTGCTTAGTTTTTGCCAGGGTGTTCTGTCTATTTCTGATAGTGGAGTGTTGAGGTCCCCTACTATTAATGTATTTTTATCTATACGTCTCCTTATTCTGGTTAAGCGTTGGCTTGTGTATCTTGCTGCTCACCTCTTGGGGGCATATATATTTATAATTGTCATATCCACTTGTTGAATACTTCCTTTAAGAATAATATAGTGCCCTTCTGCGTCTCTAACTATAGTCTCTAGTTTAAAATCCAATCTATCTGACATGAGAATTGCTACCCCAGCTTTCTTTTGAGGTCCATTTGCGTGAAAGATGGTACTCCATCCCCTTACTCTCAGTCTGCATGCATCTTTGGGTTTGAAATGAGTCTCTTGTAGACAGCAAATGGATGGGTCATTTCTTTTTATCCAATCTGCAACCCTGTGGTGTTTTAAGGGAGCATTCAAACCATTCACATTAGCGCTAAGAACTGAGAGATATGATTTTAATGATGCCATGTTGCCAGTAAAGTCTTTGTTTGTATTGGTTGTGACTTTCTTTTGTATATCACTCTTGGGGCCTTTTTACCTTTATAGAACCCCCCTTAATATCTCCTGTAGGGCTGGTTTCATGGTTATGAAATTTGTTAATGACTGGCGATTCTGAAATGTCTTTATTTCTCCATCAATTCTGAATGACAGCCTTGCTGGATAAAGGATCCTTGGCTGCATGTTTTTCTCTGAAAGAGCTTTAAAAATGCTCCCCCAACCCTTTCTCTCATTCCAGGTCTGTGTAGACAGGTCTGACGTAATTCTGATGCCTTTGCCTTGGTACGTGAGAAATTTCTTTGCCCTGGCCACTTTCAATACTGTATCCTTGGATCTAATATTTGTGAAATGCACTATGACATGACGTGGCGTAGGTTTGTCGTGGTTGAGCTTGGGAGGGGTCCTCTCTGCCTCTTGGACACGAATGTTTGTTTCCCTCGCTAGATTAGGGAATTTTTCAGCTACAATTTGTTCAAATATCTCTTCTAGACCTCTGTTTTTCTCCACCCCTTCGAGGATGCCGATGATTCTAACATTGGATCGTTTCATTGAGTCAGTAATCTCCCGTAACCTACATTCGTGGGCATGGATTTTTTTAAGGCCAGCTTCTATCTTCGTTTTTTCCTCTATTAACCCATCCTCCAATTCACTAACCCTTTCCTCTGCTTCGGTGACCCTGGCCGTCAGAGCCTTTAGTTTTGCCTGCATTTGGCTCATAGAATTTTTAATTTCTGTCAGATTCGCTCTCATTTCTGTCCTTAGGGATTCTAAATTCTCAGTAACCTTTTTGTTAATACTTTTTTCAATTCTACTCATCATTTTGACCATCGTTACTCTGAATTCCATTTCTGATAATTTGGTTACATCCATATCCATTATTTCTGTGGCAGAGGCCACAGACTCACTGTCTTTTCTTTGCTGGGGCGGGGGGGCTTCTCCTTCTTGTCATTCTGATGAGGAGAGGTTGCGGGGTTGTCCAGAGCCCAAATTATTGACTGGGTCCCAGGCCGTGCCCCTTGTTTTATAGGGATCTTAGGGATGTGGTCTTCTTCTTTAAAGATTTTATTTATTTATTTATCTGAGAGAGAGAGACAGACAGTCAGCAAGAACGGGAACAGAAGCAGGGGAGGGGAGAGGAAGAAGCAGGCTCCCAGCGGAGGAGCCCGATGAGGGACTCCTTTCCGGAATGCCGGGATCACGCCCTAAGCCGGAGACAGGTGCTCAATGACTGCGCCACCCAGGCGCCCTGGGTTGTGGGCTTCTTGATTTTTCAGCCTGCCCTCTGTGTTCTGGGGGAGGGGCCTGCCGGGCCGATACTCAGGCAACCCTGTTTGGGTAGAGTCTCCGTGTCCCCTGCGAGGGAGGATGGGGATGGGCACGCTGTGAGCCGGTATTTCCAGGCTTTTGTTCTCTGGCGGCTTTCCCTGGCGGTCAGCTATGCCTCTTCTGAGAGTCAGAGCAGCAGGGGCTGAATTGTCACAGAACAGAGGGATTGCGGCCCATTCTCCACTGATGTTCTGGCCACTTTAACTCCGTTACTGTTGGTGCTGCTCAACCCTGTAGCGTCCCCGGATGTGCGCCCCACACCCGGTGTCCCTGCCCTCACTTCCAGGGCCGGCGCGTCTCTGTCCTTTGTGTTTGTAACGCCGCCAGCCGCCCCGCGCGCTCCCGGATCTCCCGGTCTCAGTCTATGCCTGGTGAGCACACCGGGATTCCGGAGTTCTGTGAGAAGCCTGGTGGCGTGCGCACCCGGTTCAGGGTCTCAGTCTGCTGTTTTGCGGGTGCCGTCCGTGAGTCCACCCGCTCCCCCGTGCAGGTGGCTGCCGCTTCTTCCGATATCTGCGCGCGGTTTCACGGCTCCCCGCTTCGTACCTCAATACTCAGTGCTGGAGATGTTCATTTGTAGATATCCAGATGTATCTTCCTGCGTCTCAGGCTGATTCCGTGGTTGTTTAGGCTGGGCTGGTACCTATCCAGCTCGACTCAGGGGACCGGCTGAAAAAGGGGTCCCTACTCCTCCGCCATCTTAACTCTGAAATAAGTCTAATAGTAACTTTTAAATGATTTACTCTTGGAAATAAAGCAAATGTATTCATAAACAATTTCTGCGCATATTTAGGAAGTTTAAGAGAAAAGGGACTCTGAAATAAGCTTAAAAATAAATGCAATGGATGTAACAGATCTAAGAAAAGATAATAGAATAAAAGTAAAACAGAAAGGAACGTTGGGTGAATAAAGAAGAAAACCTAACTTCCTGAAGATGTTAAAATCCCATTATAAATCAATGCTCAGAAATAAGTTGCATTTCTATACACGAACAATGAGACTGAAGAAAGAGAAATTAGGGAATCCATTCCATTTACAATAGCACCAAAAATCATATGTTATCTCGGAATTAACTTAACCAGAGATGTAAAGGAACTATATTCTAGAAACTACAAATCACTCTTGGAAGACATTGAAGAAGACACAAAAATATGGGAAAATATTCCATGCTCATGGATCGGAAGAATAAACATAGTTAAAATGTCTATGCTACCCAGAGCAATCTACACTTTCAGTGCCATCCCAATCAAAATACCAATGACATTTTTCAAAGAACTGGAGCAAACAGCCCTTAAATTTGTGTGGAACCAGAAAAGGCCCCGAATCGCCAAGAAATTGTTGAAAAGGAAAAACAAAGCTGGGAGCATCACATTGCCGGATTTCAAGCTGTACTACAAAGCTGTGATCACAAAGACAGCTTGGTACTGACACAAAAACAGACACATAGACCAATGGAACAGAATAGAGAACCCAGAAATGGACCCTCGGCTCTTTGGGCAACTAATCTTTGATAAAGCAGGAAAAAACATCCAGTGGAAAAAAGACAGTCTCTTCAATAAATGGTGCTGGGAAATTGGACAGCTACACGCAAAAGAATGAAACTTGACCACTCTCTGACACCATACACAAAGATAAACTTCAAATGGATGACAGACCTCGATGTGAGACAGGAATCCATCAAAATCGTAGAGGAGAACATAGGCAGCAACCTCTTTGACATCGGCCACAGCAACCTTTTCCATGACACATCTCCAAAGCCAAGAGAAACAAAAGATAAAATGAACTTGTGGGACTTCATCAAGATCAAAAGCCTCTGCACAGCCAAGGAAACAGTCAAAAAAACTAAGAGGCAGCCCACGGAATGGGAGAAGATATTTGCAAATGACGCTACAGATAAAAGACTGGTATCCAAGATCCACAAAGAACTTCTCAAACTCAATACACGTCAAACAAGTAATCAAATCAAAAAATGGGCAGAAGATATGAACAGACACTTTTCCAATGAAGACATACAAATGGCTAACAGACACATGAAAAAAATGTTCAACATCATTAGCCATCAGGGAAATTCAAATCAAAACCACATTGAGATACCACCTTACGCCAGTTAGAATGGCAAAAATTGACAAGGCAGGAAACAACAAATGTTGGAGAGGATGTGGAGAAAGGGGATCCCTCTTACACTGTTGGTGAGGATGCAAGTTGGTACAGCCACTTTGGAAGACAGTGTGAAGGTCCCTTAAAAAGTTAAAAATTGAGCTACCCTATGATCCAGCCATTGCACTACTGGGTATTTACCCCAAAGATACAGACATAGTGAAGAGAAGGGCCATATGCACCCCCATGTTCATATCAGCATTGTCCGCAATAGCTGAACTGTGGAAGGAGCCGAGATGCCCTTCAACAGATGACTGGATTAAGAAAATGTGGTCCATATATACAATGTAATATTACTCAGCCATCAGAAAGAACGATTACCCAACATTTGCAGCAACATGGATGGGACTGGAGGAGATTATGCTAAGTGAAATAAGTCAAGCAGAGAAGGACAATTATCATATGGTTTCACTCATTTATGGAACATAAGAAATAGGAAGATCGGTAGGAGAAGGAAGGGAAGAATGAAGGGGGGATAAACAGAAGGGGGAAGGAACCATGAGAGACTGTGGACTCTGAGCTTCGGGGGGGGGGGGGGGTTGGGGAATTGGTATAGACCGGTGATGGATATTAAGGAGGGCACATATTGCATGGTGCACTGGGTGTTATACGCAAATGATGAATCATGGAACATTGCATCAAAAACTGGGGATGTACTGTATGGTGACTAATATAACAAAATAAAAATTATTTTAAAAATCCCATTATAAATAAAATCTTAAAAAAAAATCCCATTATAAACAATGAGTAGAACTGATGTGGGAGAGGGGCGCCTGGGTGGCACAGCGGTTAAGCGTCTGCCTTCGGCTCAGGGCGTGATCCCGGCGTTCTGGGATCGAGCCCCACATCAGGCTCTTCCGCTATGAGCCTGCTTCTTCCTCTCCCACTCCCCCTGCTTGTGTTCCCTCTCTCGCTGGCTGTCTCTATCTCTGTCAAATAAATAAAATCTTTAAAAAAAAAAAAAAAAAAAAAAAAAAAAAAAAAAAAAAAAAAAAGAACTGATGTGGGAGAAAGCCAGGCCATCATTTCTGGGACAGGCTGGAAAATGTGTATATATTCTTCTCTCTCTCCCCCATCCCCTTCTCTACCCCCACCCCACTAGATTCAAAAAAAGTGAAAACTTTAAAATGTTAAAGAGAAAATAGTGGACACTGAGGATAGAAAGCAAAGACCTGACATATTGATGAGAATATAACAAGTGGCATAGAGAAAAAGAGAATGATTTTTTTTGAATAAAGGATGACCTTTTTGAAGAAAAATCTCACCATGTTCCAAGAGAGTGGTCTACACTGAAAATATACTGCAGGATAGAGAAAGAATCATACAGTCTGCCAGGAAGAAGAAGCTGCCATGTACAGATGGAAAGGTAATATTAGGCTGATCTCAAACTTCTCAGCAACTTTCAAGTCTAGTAGGTAATGGAACAATATTTCTAGAATTTTGAGGAGAAATGTATTAGAGTCAAAAATTTTGCAGCCAAGTTTCTTCTCATGCATGAATAGAGGGAATAGAGAAATATTTTTAATGTGCTGAAATTAAGACAATAAAGCCAATGCTCCCTCCTGTAAATGGTTATTAATAGCCCAGTTGGCTGAATTTATAAAGATTTATCCAAATTTAAAAAACCATGATGGAAAAATCCATATTACAATTTTATGATGAGCAGCAAATTTACTTAAAAATAGAGTAAGATCTGGGGCGCCTGGGTGGCACAGCGGTTAAGCGTCTGCCTTCGGCTCAGGGCGTGATCCCGGCGTTCCGGGATCGAGCCCCACATCGGGCTCCTCCGCTATGAGCCTGCTTCTTCTCTCCCACTCCCCCTGCTTGTGTTCCCTCTCTCACTGGCTGTCTCTATCTCTGTCAAATAAATAGAGTAAGATCTAAATAGAGTAAGATTTAAATAACTATATGAACTATATGTGAGAAACAAAATAACAGTTAAAATTCACAGAAAAAGTTACATGTTATGAAGAAAATAATAATTTCATAAAACTAAATTAGACCAAAAACCCAAGCAAAAATTGGAAAGGGAAGTGAGTTGAGGGGGGCGGAGAGTAGTAATATGTCATACTGCTTCCTCCATCTTTTCTAAGGAAGAATGAAAAGTTGTGGCTTGGTTTTAAAGTTGATACATTGAGAAATACCATTTTAATAAAGTTAATTTTAGTTAAACAATCACTTGGAAAAATAAAAAGAAACTGGATTCTTCAAAATTTTAGGGGGTGAGAATAAAATATATTAAGCAAGTCATCAAATGGAGTAGAGAGAAGATGAAAGCAAAAACTCAGTAATACCAGAAAATTTGTTACTTCATTAAATAAATTTCTAATGATCATTTTTCTATGCTAGATAGTATGAGACCAGTAATGTTTGTTATGGTAATAAATATAAATTAGATATACTCTCCTATTAGTTGAAGAGGTTTCAAAGATACATATTCTTCACCTGAAATGCTTTCTGCACATGTCTTCATTCATGATTTCTCACTCTCTTCCCACTGCAATCAGATGACAAAATTCTAGCTCTGCTTTTCCCGATCAGCCGATTTGGTAGCAGCCCTCCTACTCTGCACTGCCTTTCCTCCTTTATTTTTCTCCTTAAGTCTTACCACCATCTCACAGTCTTTTCATTGTATTTATGTATTTACATGTGTATTATGTATGTATGTATTTAATTACCTGTTACTCTCCACCAGAATGTAATCACATGAGGACAGGTATTTCCAAAAAGCTCTCATCTCTTTTTGTTTCCTGGCTCCTCCCAAACAGACATGTACTTTGCACTCAATAAATACTTGTTGAGTGAATGAGTAAATAAGTGAATGAATTAAAGTATGAATTTTAAAAATCATGAACCTGTATATATAATAAGTAATAACATATCAAAATGTGTAAGATTTACAAACAGAACTTATCTTCCAACTGCTTCTGTGTTCTCAGTGAACTTGGAAGTAGTCATCAGATGAGGACGAGGATCTGTAGGAGATGTTGTGAGTCTGGGTAAGGAGAAGGTGAAATAATACTGTAGGAGAGTAGAAGTAGGAACAGCTTGGGACATAGACATTGCTGAGCAGCACTAGGAATCCTATTACAATCAGTGGTCCACATTTACAGCGAGAAGAGTCAGCTATGTTTTTCTCCAGACACGTTCAGCAGGGGACATGAAGAGGGTGTAGACCTAAATTTAACCAAAGTGAGAAGTGAGAGAGAGAGAGACAGCAGATCTGAGACGATACAAAAAGATGTGGTTGTAGCGGTGGACCATGGACTTTCTGTTGGGTACAAGGAAAGTAAGAACACGAGAAACTGAAGGGTAGGGAACAGTGGGAGGACTCTGTAGAGTGGGTCCTGATGGGGTTGGTGAGGTACTGGAGTTGGGTGCTAGAGTCATAGTTTGGAATGCTTGGAGGGTATGGTCAGACAGTTGGATGTTTATAGAGGGCTTGCAGTTTTTGGTTATTATGATAATAATTTTGCTCCGGTGATTAATGCAGGAAGCTGGGAATTCAAAGAGCCAGATAAATCTGGGGTGGCCAGAGCATCAAGGCCCAAGGGCACCTTTTCCTCTTGCTTGGAGGTACCACACAATCACCTTCTTTCATCTGTGACAGGAAAGTAGTTGGAATACGCTGGTCAGGTGTAGGACTGTAGTAACAAATGCATGAGACCGCAGGAAGGATCGGATTACAGGAAGGGAGATCAAGGACCTGAAGGCCAGGGTTTTGGAAAAATCATTTCTATGGTTTTATAAATGCCAAAGAATTGCTTCAGAAGCAGTGTTGGAGAAAGTAACTGTGAAGCAGAAATGGAAGTCTTCAGGGAGTGAGAGGGAGCAAGTCAGGGACTTTGGTCAGGCAGGGACAGTGATGGCATAGTCTGATGGCATGAGGCTCAAGAGCTTGGGGTTTTAGGAATGGGAGAATGGTCTGGACATAGCAATGAAGAGAAAATTGTATGTGTTCTGGGAGGACTGCAGGGGTCTCTAGGAGTGAACCAGGTCTTGTTGGAATAAGAAAGAATGTTTGAAGAACAGGTTGTTGCCTGACTTTGTGTTCTAAATGGCACTTTGAAGAGGGGTGGGAACAAGGTTAGCAGAGGGATGGGCAGAGCAATGTGGATTTAAATGGCTTGAGGGTCTTGGGCTTTCTGTGGCGAGCAAGAAAAACAGGGATAAGCTAGTGGGGGTAAGCCAGTGGTTATTGAGAAACATAAAATGGTGGGATATTTGCCAGAAGCAGTTGCTATACTCCCATTGCCCACCTTTTCCCATTTGACTTTATTGCTCTAGGACCCTGCTCCTGATCCTTTCAAGGCCATGTCTCTTATGTCAATCTTCAGCTTCTTATTTCATTCATAAAAACATCTTTGACTACAAAGTTCTTTCTCTTTTTTTAATGAAAGGAAAGCAAAGTTGAGTGTGTGTGAAGTATAGAGAGCAAAGGCGAGAGTAATATGAGAGATACGAGATTGGAAATCAGGCAGTAACTGAACCACTTAGGATCTTTGAGACCAAGGAGAGGACGTTAGAATTTATGTTTAATTTATCCAATGTTAAGATGAATCACTCAGTAAATAACCGTGTCTTTAGCTGAGATGGAGAAGTCTGTGGGAGGGTCACATTGCGGTGGCGGGGCGGGGGTTAACACATCTCTTACTGTCATGGTAAGTGGGGACAGATCCCCAAGGAGGAGGTATGTTCCCACAGGGCAGAGGTTTTCATCTAATTCATGGTTTGCTCTAAACTTCTTGAACGTGTCTGACACATAATGTAGGCACTTTCTTTGTATTTATTGAATGAATGAGTGAACGAATTAGTGAGTGAATGAATGAAAGAATAACAGATTTCCAGGTCAAAGGTCAACTAGACATATGGATATAGGGTCTGGAGTTCAGGGGAGAGAGGTCAGTGCTGAAGATGTAAATATGCGCTCCTTTAGGAAACATTGGATAGCATGATGATGATGGTGAAGATGATTACGATGGTGATGGTGATGATGGATGATGATGATGATGACGATGATGGTGATGATGGTGATGTGATGATGGATGATGATGATGATGATGATGATGGTGATGGTGATGATGGATGATGATGATGACGATGATGATGGTGATGGTGATGATGGATGATGATGATGATGGTGGTGGTGGTGACAAACCATGACCCAGAGATAATTACTGCTAACATTTTTTTACATAGCCTTTCTGTGCAGATATACTATAAATAAAATCATACCGTATGCACAGTTTGTAATATTCTCTTTTACTTTGCTATTTCATGACTGCCTTTCAGTCTCACTGCAGGTGCACTGCCATTGTTTGAAATGATGGCATATTATGTTGTTGCATACTTTTAGCAGAGTTTATGCAGTATTTATTAGTCAAAATCCAAATTCTGTTGGATTTTTTTATTGGCCTTCCTAATAGCTAAATCTTGTGCATATTTTAATTATTTCCGTAGGATAAATTTTCTAGAAATGGAAATGATGAGTCAGAAATGATTAAGACTGAATATATTAGAGGCTTAATGAGCATTGTCACGCCGCTGTTCAGAAAGGCGAACTCCCCTTAATGACTGAACGTGCTTTCTTCTCTAACACCCAACATCACCTTTTCATCTCTTTTAATATCTTTTTCTTTTCTGACAGACCTCTTGATTTGAAAACTTCTAAATAATGTTACATTATATGAGGACATTTAGGGGGAAGAAACTTATTTTTACTGAGTAGGAAAATATTTTTATCATTATGCTTATCTGTAACAATTAATGAAAACACATAAGTGGGGGGACACATGTTTTTGGAAACACGAATTGGATCTTTCCAAAATAAATGATTTTCAATTGTGCAAGACAAAGGAACTCTGTCTCATGCCAATACAAACATTCAATGTCACACTCATTAGAGCAGCTATATTATTCTCTATAAAGTCAGACTGATTAAAAAGTCTCTCCTATATTCTTTGAGATCTATGAATGACATAAAATACAGAGAGGTACTACATAAAACAGGAAGATATTTAAGTAAAACTAAGTTGCAAAAGTTTTTGAAATATGGATTTTTATATATGTTCTTGGGACATGTTTCCCAACTTCCACTCATGTGTCTTAATATCTTTTCTTATTTCATATCACATTTAGTATTTAAATAAGAGATGTTTTCTCTGGGGCTAGTCATGAAAGTCAGTTAATGCCTTAGCATACAGAAAGTGCAGCATTTTGCTACCTTGGTCTATATTTATTCCATATCTTTTTTCTTATCTCTCAGGTAACAAGCTTTATTTATTTTATTTGTTTGTCAGTACAAGGATAATCTGATTAAGCACTTGAATTTCTATGACTCACACAGAGATGAGTTGTGTGTCTCATCACATATGGATTCACACACCATTTGCCACGGAGTTGACCCAGGGAAAAACAATTATTGCTGGTACAGTTCACTTAAAAGAGTTTCTACAATATACAAATTTAGAATTTAGAATTTTAGAATTGATAGTCTTTAGGGGAGAAAAACATGCACACACGTCTCATCATACTTAACATAGTTTCCTATAAAATATTTCTAGTTTTTCTTGATAAGAAGAAGAAAATCTCTTCAAACCTCATCATTCATTGTTTTAGAGCTAGGAGATGAAGAATCTGTTTCTTCACATCACTGAGTTTTGTTGACTTCCTATAAAGTCTAATAGATAATATAATATGGAGCATGTAGTTAGGGTCTGTTAAGGGATTTTTCCACCATCATAATTTATTTTGGGTTAAAATTTCTCCTTTGGTTATAGAAGCATTCTGAAGTAATTTTTTAAAAGATTTATTTATTTATTTGAAAGGGCGATGGAGAGAGAGCATGAGTGGGGTGTGGGGCAGAAGGAGAAGCAGACTCCCCGCTGAGCAAGGAGCTTGACGTGGGACTTGATCCCAGGACCCTGGGATCATGACCTGAGCTGAAGGCAGGTGCTTAACCGACTGAGCCACCTGGGTGCCCCTGGAATAATTTGCATATATATATATATGTATATATATGCATACATATATATATACATACAAAGATTGACTTTTGACAGTACAATCTCATAGAAACTTTATTTACATCTTTACCAATATATTATTTATGACACGGTGGCAGATTTTTAGTTTCAGTTATGTTTTGAGGTGACAAAAGAGCCATTCTTATTCTCCAACAGGTAGTGTAATTGGGAATTATCAAATGAGGTTACGTATCATATTTTAAATAAGGGTCCAGAGTTACTAGTGTCTGTGCCTTTTATCTTTTATAAATGAATTTTTCTCTCTGGATATTAATATAGTAATAGGATTAATATTACTAACATTTTTTTCATAGTGAATGGTAACTTTTATTAAGGACATATGACATAAACATATTGGAAACATATACAATATATATTTTTATATTTACTTAGAAGCAATCTGTGGAACAAAGCTCAACAAACTTCCCAAACTTTTTAATTAACATTGAGCTTTCTCTTCTCTGAAAAAAGAAAATTTATTTATTTATTTATTTATTTATTTATTTATTAAGTAGGCTCCATGCCCAACGTGAGGCTTGAACTCAGACCCTGAGATGAAGAACCGCATGCTCTTTCGACTGAGCCAGCCAGGTGCCCCTCTGGGAGAAAAAAAAATTAAGGAATATTTGTAAATGTTTCTTATCCAGTTTAGTACTTGATTATGTGTCATGAGGTTTTTGCTCTTAGTTGGTATTTGCTTCTAAGTAGCCAGACAAGAAAGGTGGACACAGCAGCCAGATTAGTGCCTTTGACGCAGACACGCTCGGTTTGTAGCATGACTGGAAAGAAATGTGTTTATTCCCATTTCTCAAAACCACTCTTGACGTCATTTTCCACTGTTTCATAGTATGGGTAGAAGATACATCTATTTCACATTCCTCTTTTCTATTAAAAGGAGACTAAGCACAGGACTGATTCTAGGCTTCTGGGGAGGGACAGCAGCTGCACCGTGGGGTGTGGACGATGCCACGTCACAATGACAGAATGCCATGTGGTCAGATGACTTCAGGAAAGGAAAAATACGTAGACGTCCTTGGGAATTCTCCCCGATTTTAAATCTTTGCAAGTCATTTTAAAAATGTAAACAAAGTGCAGGTCAAGAATGTATGGTCATATGAAACAGGTGTTCCACCAACTTGCCCTTTCTGGTCTGTGGTAAGTAACAAAATGCTCAATAGCTTCTGTTTGCAAGATACACTCATGATGTGAAACCAAGTTTCCTCTAATACTTGGAGACCCAGCTTGCTTTTCAGCTATAAAGTAGCTAAGCAGGTTCCATTCACCAGAGCTGATGTTCATTTAATTGGTATCAGTGCAGTGGGACTTTGAAATGGCCTTGTGATGATTATTCTTTAATTGATTATAACTTAACCTGTAGTACCTTAATATAAATATCTCAGCCATATGTGATCTTATTATTTTACTGAAAAAATGTGTGTTATTGAAAGATGGCTAAAAAGTGGTGTTTCCAGCTTTAGTCCATCAATAAACGGCTCCACAGCCTCTTGGAGATTGACCCCAGGTCTGGGAATCATGGAGAGTGTTGTCTCTTCTACATGTTATCATACTTTTTACCATCGAGGTATCGTTTATACACAGTGCAATTCACACATTCAAGTGTAACGGTTGGTGTCTGTGTTACCACCAAAAAAGTTGATATATAGTGTGTTTCCATGTGCCTGGAAAGTCCCCTTTGTCCTTCTAAGTTCAGTGGCTTCCATCCCCAGAAATCACTGACCTGATTTCTAGCACTAAAATTTTGCATCTTCTAGGTTTTTATAAAAGTGGAACTTTTAAAATATAATTAAAAAATAATTCAAAAAATAATTTAAATAATAATTTAAAAAATAATTTAAAAAATAATTCTTGCTTCACTTGGCTTTGCATGTGTGAGATTATCCATGTTGTTGCTTTTATTAGTCTATTGCTTTTCTTGTTGAGTGTATGACATTGTATGAATATCCCAGGATATACTTATCCATGCCCCTGTTGAAGACACTCGTGTTCTTGCCAATTTTTGAGTAAGATAGGTAGGGTTGCTGTGAATATCTGTGTAGAAGTCTTTGCACGAACATGTGTTTTAATATACGTAAATATTCGGAAGTGACCTTGCTAAATAATATGGATGGTGTCTAACTTTACAATTAAGAAAGTGGTGCACTGGTTTGCCTTCTTCCCTCCCACCAGCATATCTAGAGCTCTTGGTCCCGTTTCTACCCACACTTGTCAGTATCATCAGTCTCAATCTCAGGCATTCCAGAGGGTGCAAAGCTATCTCTCATTGTGCTTTAAAGTTAAACTTCCCTGAAGACTAATGATATGGAGCACCTTTTTATGGACTTACTTGCAACTTTTCTAGCTGTGTTTATGCAGCGTATTTAAGTCCTTTGCTTTACTTCTATTGTTTACTCTCTTACTACTGAGTTCCTATATCTCCTGTATAAGACTTTGTTAAATATATATGTTGAAGATACTTCCTCCCCGTCTGTAGCTTGCCCTAACATCTTCCTGTTGGAGTATTTGGAAGAAAAGGTTTTAATAATGATGGATCTCTGACAATATGGACTCTTCCAGTCCATGCACATGGTAAATCTGTTCATTTGTTTAGAGCTGTAATTTTCCTCCTCAGTGTGTAATAATTGTATTAGTTTCATAGTTTCATTTAGCAGGATGGAACATATTTTGGTGGGGTAGGGTGAGGAAAAATCAGAGTGAACGTAGACCTTGCCAGATGTGATAGAGATATAAAAATTAATGTGTAAGGATGAAAACCTAAAGACTTGAACTAGTAGCTGGTGACAAAGTTTGTGGCAAGCGTGCAAGAATTGGTCCTTCCAATCCTCATGAGGTCAAATGCACCATTCCTCATTTGTGCCTTGTTGCTGAGCGTGATGCAAAGCTGACTAGTAAGCATTTAGCATTTGGCAAACCTGACGCTGCTGAGTGTTTTCTGGAAGATATTTCTTAGCTAGCAAGAATGTGGCGGCAAGATGCACACGCTGTGAACAGCTGCTGTCCGTGTGAGGCTGGGGAAGAACTTGAAGGGCTTAGACAAGCAAGGCAGGAAAGATAAATAGCCTTTTCTCCTTTGGGTTTAATCCAATTAAGAAAGTTAAAGCCAGTGCCCATCTTTTCCGTGTCATAAGGAATTACTGCCACTCGACTTGATCCAAGGCACATGTGGCATAGCTTTGGCTGGTTACCTGCTCTCGTATTCCTGATAATAACATTGGGAGAGACTGCATGTGTCCTGCAAGTGGGACGTGTGACAGTCTCAGCTGGGACGGGAGTGAAACTCACAGTGTCTGAAATGCTTTTGTGGAGTCATTATGCAAAGCAACCAACTCCTTCGAGAATCCTTCTATACCTTGCATTCTTACCCACAGAAGTTAGTTTCCAGGTAGATTTGCATCCTCCTTTTATTCTTTTTTTAAATTCTCGTTTTGCTTTGTTTTTCTGTCTTGGCACTTCAGCTATCTGCAAGAAATCAGAGCAGGGTAAATACTGAAGGACAGAAATGAAAGACAGTTTACTGTTTGTAAATGCTTGCTATGAATGAGAAACATGATTTAAAGATAAATTTGATTAAGCTTTTAGTTTAAAATCCTTTCAGTTGTTTAAAAAACTCTAAATGCTAGAACAAGCCAAAGCTACAGTAAGACTATTTGAGACCATATTAAATTATGAAATATGAATGGTATAAGGAAGTATGCATTCTAGTTTTGATTGGTTGCATATACCCTAAGTCAAGCCTGAAAGTTAAAAAAAAAGGTGAAGGGAATCTTAATGTAGATAATAGGTAAATTTTCAGTGAAATACCTCTTTATCTTTTAAAAATATTTATTAATTTATTTGAGAGAGAGAAGGAGATTGCATGCACGTGAGCAGGGGGAGAGGCAGGGAGAAAGAGAATCAGAAGCAGACTCCCTGCTGAGCTCAGAGCCCAATGTGGGGCTCGATCTCACAACCCTGAGATCATGACCTGCGCTGAAACCAAGAGTTAGACACTTAAGATTAACTGACTGAGCCACCAAGGTGCCTCCCCAGCTTTATGTTTATCTCAATTTCCCAAATTCAGATTTGTAAGAAAAATTCTCTATGTCAGGAGAAAGCACATAATTATGAGAAAACTTGATTTAGAAAGAGGTTGATATCTGAATAGTTTTAAACATCCTAATTCTGGGTTAAAATTACAAAATGTTACTGTTCAAAGGGATCTTAGAAACCTGAGCCCCAGATGATGAAATGATTTTCCCAAGATCATCCATTAAATATTCATATTGGACGAGTGATGATACTGCTTAGAACTCATTTAAGGTTTATTGAGATCATGTGTGTCAAGTGCTTGACTAAGTGGCACATATTATGTGCACAATAAATGCTGATGATTATTATTCTATTACAGTTTATTAAATCACAATATTACCCAAAAAAGTCAGTATATGTCAGTGATATTCTTGAGCCTGTATGTGTACTGACTTCCCAATAATAGTCATGAGTTTGGGTTTCTTTGTGTAAAATCTCCAAGTTTTTGTTGACTAGAGTTAGTGATACATTTATTAGAAATAAGTCAGGTTCTTAATCAGTGGAGGCTAACAGCTGTTAAGAAAAACTTCCAAATCTCAGTGGTTTAAGCAATACCATTTTGATTCTCCCTTTCTGGACAGTGCAGGGCAGGTCTGCTGTGGGGTTTCCTCCACGTAGTTATTTAGGGACTGGGATCCTTTCGGTTAGTGGTGTCACCATCCTCCAGAGCCTTAGAATACTACGCTGGGTCCTTTGCATATGATTCACCGTGGAAGGTCATGCAGGAGGTTTTAAAGGTGTGGCCTTGAGGTGGCATACATGGCTTGTGCTCACATTCCATTGAAGAGATAAATTAACAATCAAATTTACTCCTACAGGTTATAGCTTAGAAATTTCCAAGCTCATTAATTAAAAGTATTGCTGAAATAATCCATATAAAATATTCATTATTGCCATTTAGGAAATTCATGCTTATGGGTACTATATTTGCATGCTATTCGCAGTTCAATTTTTACTTAATTAAAAACTTGGAAAATTAAAAGCATCATGGAATACACTTAACTAAAATCCGTCAATTTGCAAAGTTCAAGCATGGAGTTGCCATTTTCGGAATGCAGACATACGGGCAGGCTAGGGAATGAAGGCTCAGAGGGGAAAGGAGGGGGGTCTGCTGGCCACACAGACAGGGTAGGACACTGACTCCCGTGGGAGCGGATAATCGCACACTTCCCGAAGCCTCGCGTCACCTGAGGCTCACAATACCACGGTGGTGTTGGAGTACGTCATCAGGTGAAGAAGCCGGATGTGCGACAGTTACCTAGCTACTCCGATTTCTGTTTTATGTGGTCTAAGTCATTAGCTAACTCGTGAAAGTTTTTTCCGGAGTTTTTCATATTTGCAAGATGAAAATTTTAATCTCACACCCGTGTTTTTTGAGGCTGCCTCAGAGATTTCATAAATCCAATATGTTGCAGAATAATCTTAAGTGCCCTTAAAGACAGTAAATTATTTTTGCTTCCTGAACAAAAATTTCAGTTTGGCTAACATAATGTCACGTTCATCAAAATCTTATTAGCTAAATGAATGCTTTAAATGGCTGCATGTTTAACAAATTCTGCCCCTAATTAATTAATTCTCAATGTCTTCCTGGAGGAACCTTCCAAATATGTCAATACTATGCTTCAACTATTTTCCACTTGATGGATTTTAGGCAACTCACTGTATAATTTTTAAATTTTCTAAATTTTAATTAAATAAAAATTAGCCTATGAATAGCATGTAAATTTAGTAGCCGTAAACATAAATTTCCCAAATGACAGTCCTGTGGATTATCTCAATGATTCTTTTAATTAATACTTGGAAACTTCTGAGCAGAAACCTGTGGAAGTAAATTTAAATTTTAACTCATCTCTCTTTTTTTTTTATTATTTCAAAGAATTTGATTCTATCATATGTTTATTTACTGGGCTTTTGTGAAAACCAGATATGAACTAACTAATAATCCAAACTGACAGTGAGACAAAATTGACTTCTAATTAAAAATTTAAGTACATTTCTCAGGCCATTATGTGCATATTTACACATTAGAAATAGCATTCATTTCCAAAGCTAATTAAAATTTCATATTGAAATCTTACTAGAAATTTTCATTTCATGTGAAGCTTTTGTTTATTTTTCCAACCACCTATTTGCTCTTCCTGAGTCTAGCATACAGTTTGGGAATGTGCTTTGCAAATATGCTCCCTAAAATTATTTGAGGATCTTTTGCCGTGTGATTTCTCTGGTTTTATGTTTCCCTATATGGTTGGGAGGAGAAAATACTTACGACAACCAGGGATTCTGGAAACACTTGCTGCTTCTTTTAATACTCATACAGTCTAGGTGTGTAGGTCCCTGTAAGTTGAGGAGACATTCACCACTTTATGCAAATCTCATTTATGTTACACTGGATTTTTAAATAGAGGTGGAGAGTTTCGTGAAGGAGGTGGCCCACTTGACTTGTGGCTGTGGGGTCAGCTAAGGGGAGGGCCAGAGCGTCTTACAGTTCAAATCCCCCACAATTTACATGACACAAGTTCAGTGTTAGCTCCCAGACTTGGAGGAGGGTTCGATTGGCTCCATTTAAGTCTGGAGTAGGGACTGATCCAAGAGTAGATGTGAGGGGAGGGTCCTAGGGAAGAAATCAATGGCTGTGGAGGGGAAAGAGGAGGGCAGGAGTGCACAGAGGAACAGGGATCTTTGCAATGGTGTTCTGCGTCCTGGGTTCTAGCTCAGTGCAGAGGTCTTATCCCACTCCTCAACATGGGTTCTTTGCAGCGACCAGCACCCTCTTGACTAATATACTCTCTGCTGGGCTCATTCAAGAAGGATGCCTATTATTCTCAGCAAAAAATATCTAATACAATAAAAAGATATCTTATATAATCTAGTACCTATCTCAATTTCAAAGTCAGTAGAATAACTTATTGGAATAGGAATTGCTTGATGGCAACATCCAATATTTTATTTTTGGAGAAATCCTTGGAATCTACCAAAGCTCTCGCTAGATTGTCTCCTTTATCCTCATAAAGTTTGGAGCAAAAAACCTCAACTCCAGGTAAATCTGCTAAAATATTGCTTCTGCAGGAAGATCTGTGAGTTTGCTTTATCCATTTGTCTTTGATTGAGGATGTGGCCTTCTCTGCAGCCAGTTGAAGTGTAAGTCCTATTTTGCTGACTACAATAGAAAGAAATACATCCAGACATAAAGAATATGCTCCAAGTAAATTTGCAAACCAATATTTTACAATATACTGCTCAGTGTCTATTGTAGTTGTAAATCAAGAGACGTCTGGCCTCACCCTTTGTGGCATAGGTGTATGGAATGAATTCATGTTTTTAAGCCTTACCCTTTTTACAGCATAGGAAGTTCTTAGATCTCCCGGCAGGATACATTGTTTCTCCAGAATAGCAGTAGTAGGAAATACATTTTTATGGCCTGTGATGGAGATCAGAATTCTCAATTGTAGAAAGGAGATAATTTGTCTAGGTAGCCCACTTTCCACTTAAACTCAGTTATGTGAAGTCACATGCCTCAAACCTGCGTATGTTATATGCTGCTTCTGTGAATAAAATAAAGCAAAGATGCTGGGCTTTGTGTTAGTCACCATCCCTCTCATAAGCCTGGAGAAAAGGATACCATCAGAATCATTTACTTACAGGAAAAATCGTATTAATGGCGGTTTTATCAAGAACTATGTCTCACTGGGGCGCCTGGGTGGCTCAGTCATTAAGCATCTGCCTTCAGCTCAGGTCATGATCCCAGCATTCTGGGCTCAGTGGGGAGCCTGCTTCTCCCTCTCCTACTCCCCCTGCTTGTGTTCCCTCTCTCGCTGCCTCTCTCTCTGTCAAATAAACAAATAAAATCTTAAAAAAAAAAAAAAAGAGCTACGTCTCACAAAAATACTGTTTCTGTTTTTCATCATAGTAAAAAATTCAGTCTATCAACTGATTACATCTTTAAAAACATAGAGGTGTTAGGGGCATTTAAAATTGATTATTTTAATCTGGGAGGGGATTCGTAGCCATATACTCGGTGGGTTTTGCTGGCAAGAATGGCGCACGTATGTACTGTCTCCCAATGCGAAGTCACGGCCTCATGGTGCAGTGAGGAAACACTTTCTCAAAGCTCCAAACTCCACACTGACTGTCCTCAGATGGATAGGCTCCTACATCAGCAAACTGTCCTTTTATTTGTTTTCAGGCTCCTACGAAAATGGAGAATATAAGTTATTTATTTAAAGTTCTTTTTTTTTTTTTTAATGATTTTTTATTATATTATGTTAGTCACCATATGGTACATCCCCGGTTTCCGATGTAAGGCTCGATGATTCATTAGTTGCGTATAACACCCAGTGCACCATGCAATACGTGCCCTCCTTACTACCCATCACCGGTCTATCCCATTCCCCCACCCCCCTCCCCTTTGAGGCCCTCAGTTTGTTTCTCTCATGTTTCATTCCCCCTTCTGATTACCCCCCCTTTCTTTATCCCTTTCTTCCCCTACTGATCATCCTAGTTCTTATGTTCCATAGATGAGAGAAATCATATGATAGCTGTCTTTCTCTGCTTGACTTATTTCACTAAGCATTATCTCCTCCAGTGCCGTCCATGTTGTAGCAAATGTTGAGAACTCGTTCTTTCTGATAGCTGAGTAATATTCCATTGTATATATGGACCACAACTTCTTAATCCAGTCATCTGTTGAAGGGCATCTCGGCTCCTTCCACGATTTACCTATTGTGGACATTGCTGCTATGAACATTGGGGTGCATATGGCCCTTCTCTTTACTACGTCTGTATCTTTGGGGTAAACACCCAGTAGTGCAATGGCTGGATCATAGGGTAGCTCAATTTTTAACTTTTTAAGGGACCTCCACACTGTTTTCCAGAGTGGCTGTACCAACTTGCATTCCCACCAACAATGTAGGAGGGATCCCCTTTCTCCACATCCTCTCCAACAATTGTTGTTTCTTGCCTTGTCTATTTTTGCCATTCTAACTGGCGTAAGGTGGTATCTCAGTGTGGTTTTGATTTGAATTTCCTTGATGGCTAATGATTTTGAACATTTTTTCATGTGTCTGTTAGCCATTTGTATGTCTTCATTGGAAAAGTGTCTGTTCATATCTTCTGCCCATTTTTTGATTTGTTTATTTGTTTCTCGTGTATTGAGTTTGAGAAGTTCTTTGTAGATCTTGGATACCAGTCCTTTATCTGTAGTGTCATTTGCAAATATCTTCTCCCATTCCGTGGGCTGCCTCTTAGTTTTTCTGACTGTTTCCTTGGCTGTGCAGAAACTTTTAATCTTGATGAAGTCCCATAAGTTCATTTTATCTTTTGTTTCTCTTGCCTTTGGGGATGTATCATGAAAAAGGTTGCTTTGGCTGATGTCGTAGAGGTTGCTGCCTATGTTCTCCTCTAGAATTTTGATGGATTCCTGTCTCACATCGAGGTCTTTCATCCATTTGGAGTTTATTTTTGTGTATGGTGTGAGATAGTGGTCAAGTTTCCTTCTTTTGCATGTAGCTGTCCAATTTTCCCAGCACCATTTATTGAAGAGACTGTCTTTTTCCCACCAGATGTTTTTTCCTGCTTTATCAAATATTAGTTGCCCAAAGAGCCGAGGGTCCATTTCTGGGCTCTCTATTCTGTTCCATTGGTCTGTGTGTCTGTTTTTGTGCCAGTACCATGCTGTCTTTGTGATCATAGCTTTGTAGTACAGCTCGAAATCCGGCATTGTGATGCCCCCAGCTTTGTTTTTCCTTTTCAACAGTTCCTTGGAGATTCGGGGCCTTTTCTGTTTCCATACAAATTTAAGGACTATTTGTTCCAGTTCTTTGAAAAATGTCATTGGTATTTTGATTGGGATAGCATTGAAAGTGTAGATTGCTCTGGGTAGCATGGACATTTCAACTATGTTAATTCTTCCGATCCATGAGCATGGAATACCTTTCCATCTTTTTATGTCTTCCTCAATGTCTTTTAAGAGTGATTTATAGTTTCTAGAATATAGGTCCTTTACGTCTCTGGTTAAGTTAATTCCAAGGTAACGTATGGTTTTTGGTGCTATTGTAAATGGGATGGATTCCCTAATTTCTCTTTCTTCAGTCTCGTTATTCGTGTATAGAAATGCAACTGATTTCTGAGCATTGATTTTGTATCCCGCCACGTTACTGAATTGCTCTATAACTTCTAATAGTTTGGGAGTGGCTTCTTTTGGGTTTTCCATATAGAGTATCATGTCATCTGCGAAGAGAGACATTTTGACTTCTTCTTTGCCGATTTGAATACCTTTGATCCCTTTTTGTCGTCTGATTGCTGTTGCAAGGACTTCTAGTACTATGTTGAATAATAGTGGTGAGAGTGGGCATCCTTGTTGTGTTCCTGATCTTAAGGGAAAGGCTTCCAGCTTTTCCCCATTGAGAATAATATTTGCAGTAGGCTTTTCATAGATGGCTTTTATGAAATTGAGAAATGTACCCTCTATTCCTACACTCTGAAGGGTTTTAATCAGGAAAGGATGCTGTATTTTGTCAAATGCTTTTTTGGCATTGATTGAGAGGATCATATGGTTCTTGAGTCTTTTCTTGTTGATATGATGTATCATGCTGATTGATTTGCGAATATTGAACCACGCTTGCATCCCAGGTGTGAATCCCACTTGATCGTGATGGATAATCCTTTTAATGTACTGTTGGATTCTATTAGCAAGTATCTTGTTGAGGATTTTGGCGTCCATATTCATTAGGGAGATCGGTCTGTAATTCTCCTTTTTGAGGGGGTCTTTGCCTGGTTTGGGGATCAAGGTAATGTTGGCCTCATAGAATGAGTTTGGTAGCTTTCCTTCTGTTTCTATTTTTTGAAACAGCTTTAGGAGAATAGGTATTATTTCTTCTTTGAATGTTTGGTAGAATTCCCCAGGAAAACCGTCCGGGCTTGGAGTTTTGTTATTTGGAAGGTTGTTTATCCCTGACTCAATTTCTTCATAATTAATTGGCCTGTTTAAGAAATCAATTTCTTCCTGTTTCAATCTTGGTAGTTTATAGGTTTCCAGGAAGGATTCCATCTCTTCCAGATTGCTTAGTTTATTGCCATATAGCTGTTGATAAAAATTTCTAATAATCCTTCCAATTTCAATGATGTTGGTCATGACCTCTCCTTTTTCATTCATAATTTTAATAATCTGGGTCATTTCTCTTTTCTTTTGGATAAGTCTTGCCAGTGGTCTGTCAATTTTATTGATTCTCTCAAAGAACCAGCTTCTAGTCCTGTCGATCTGCTCTACTGTACTTCTGGTTTCTACTTGATTGATTTCAGCTCTAATTTTGGTCAACTGCTTCCTCGTGCGTGGATTAGGCCTGTCCCTCTGTTGCTGTTCCAGCTTCTTGAGGTGAGAATATAAAGACTGCATTTTAGATTATAGACAGAACACCCTGGCAAAAACTATTTAAAGTTCTGAGTCACTGAGCTCTTGATCTCCTCATCTTTTCCTTGCTGGGTTTGGTTAGACTTGCGTTTGTAGCCCGCCCTGCCCAAGCCCATTTAGGGAGGCAGGCCGAGCCTCACATGGTTCTTCTCACGTGTATTCCCCTGTGGTTCCCTTAGTTTCCTCTCAGATTCTTATATTCCAAAAGAGATGAGTTACAAACTTGCTTCAAAGCATCTCATGTTTGTCTACTGATTATTAAGGTATTCGAGTGGAGTTATCTATTTGCTGTGCTTCTATAGATCTTATGAAAAGTTGTAATTTTAAAATCCCATAAATGTTTACATTTGGGGGGCACCTGGATGGCTCAGTCGGTTAAGCGCCTGCCTTTGGCTCGGGTCATGATCCCAGGGTCCCAGGATTGAGTCTCACATCCGGCTCCTTGCTCAGCTGGGAGCCTGCTTCTCCCTCTGCCACTCCCCCTGCTTATGCTCTCTCTCTGGCAAACAGGTAAGTAAAATCTTTAAAAAAAAAAATTACATTTGAAGCCAAACTGAATTAGACACAGCTTGTTTTTAAGAATTGATCCTGGCAACTCTTCTACGAAGCTGGTCTTGGGATGAAACTATAGGTTCAAATCAAATAAATTTTGGCATTTCTCAGCCGTTGCTTCTTATGAAAAACTGCTGATAGTTTGAGACAGTATATGTTCACCAACTCAAATGATGATAAATATTCTGAATACTAGCTCTTTTCCTATCAGTGTTACTCCCCAAAGATTCGGTGTTTCTGTCTTTCCTTTGCTACTCTCAATGTCCTCAATCTGGTGCTTTTAGCCATAACAGCACAAAGGCCAAGGGTATAATGGATATAGATATGTACGCTTTTTAGCAAATCTTGCTCCATTGAAGCCATCAAGGAAGGGTTGGAAAGCTAATGATTTGGGTTTTTGGAATATGGGGTTTATAATCTCTATTTGTGTGACTGAATATAAATAAACATTGAATTAGATGGTGATATTTTCAAAACAAGACTGCTAAAAGAAGCCACATTATTCAAGGAACAAATTACACTTGACTCTTTAGTCAATCATAACAAATGTCGAATTGCAATGAACTCACACAAAATCTGTTACTGATTCTCATGTGAATATATTTTATAGCAAAATAACCTTTTTAAAAAATTTTGTGCACATCTATTTAAAATAATTGCACGTGATTAAATGCCATGCTGTCAGAACTAGATTGCTAATGTATTTATCACAGCTGAATTAGGTATCAATCAAGTTGGGCAATTGTTATTAATGATTATGTTTCAAAACTAAACGTAAGTCACCCTATCCAATAAAGTGAAACACAGTATCCTCTTAAACCAGACGTGACTACTAATCAAGGGAAAATTCAATCAAAATCTCTTTCTGTTCATTGGTATGCCACTGTGATTTCTGATTTGTGAGGCCATTTCAATTTGCAAAACATAAACAAAGGATATGAACAAACAATATAACGAGGAAGAAATAACCAGTATGAGTGAAAACCTAGATAAATTTTGCTGATAATGATTCCCTTTTCTTGTTGTATTCAGTAGAACATAAACTCCTTAGAGATAGAGACTGTTTCTTGTTCAACCCCGAACAGCACCTGGGCACATATTGGTGCTTGAAGAAGCTTAGAGAAATGAATGTCCATTTAGAAAACTTATAATTATTCCCCCTTTTGCAAAGGTGTTAAAATACCCTGTATATTGAATTCCTGAATAACTACCAGTATGTTCTAAATCTAAATGTTTATATTGTATGTAGATTAAGACTCTTCTAAAACATCAAAAACCCTCAGTAGATAAAAATAATAAGTATTATAACTAATAACAATAACTAAAATAATTTAAAACATTAAAATATATTATCTATGACATTTGATTTAATTCTCCGGTTAAGGCAGAGTGGTAAAAGTTGTACTCTACAAATTGTCAAATCATGATCAATGTACTCATTTTTATTCTGAATCAAAAGTGATATATACAAGGTAGCTTAATGGCCATCTTATTCTAATGTGAATTAATCATCAGGAAATTGGCATATTTTAGGTTTATTGTTTAGTTTCTAAATCATCAGCACTAGTGTAGCTCAATTAATTTTAATTGAGGTTCAATTAAATCTTATGAATCCAGAAATTATTACTCTATCAGATTTATCCAAGGTATCTACAAACATATTTCCTTAATGCTCCCTTTTAGTGACTAGGAGCTAGTGAATGGTCTTAGGTCTGACATGCTCATTCATTGCTTCAAAATTATTGAATAATATTCTATGCCTGGTCCTTGAATGGAACGTACATAAGTGTATATAAAATAATGCCAGCCAGTGAGACAAGTGGTGCTGGGTTTTATATTTTCCTAACTTGGCTTCCCATAACGAATCCAAGACGTGTCTGATACTGGTGGAGCACTGTAGTGATAGCCCCTGGTCACCAGCTGGGAACGGTTCCAGGGTCATAGCTGGAGGTAGTACATCAAAAGGATTGGCAAGGTATAGAGTATTTTGATATAAAATGGAAGAAAAAGACCGGGAGACCTTGGGCTTTGGCTGGTCAAAAGGCAGTGAGAAACCAGATGACCGCTTTTGAAGGAGTTAAGAAAAGACATCTGCTCGGGGTCATCCTTGGCATTTACTGTACATGGATACCCATTTCTGTTTCTCTTGTGAATCAGTGTTCTGTGGGATCACTGCAGGGGCAAGCTCACAGCCTCCCCTGATGGGTCATCACAAACTTGTATGTCCCCTATGTCTACGTTCATTAGTCCTGTTTGGAACTAGACTTGCCAGATGGCAGGCACATGCTTCCATGCACAGCAGAGGGACTCCAGTGACGTTGCATTACAACCTGCTTCATGCAGGATCTGACGACGGCAAGCTCAGACACTGCCTTGTGGGCCTGATGGGGGCATGCACAGGTGCTCACATTCAAAGCTCTTTGACTTCAGTTCCGGCTTTGGGAGTAGGAATGGGCCAGTGTGTGCAAGCCAGGAAGGATGTTCAGTCTTTCCATTCCAACAGTATAAAGAATATTTATTCTTTATACTTTTGTTTTTATATATTTAGAGTCAATTCATTGGTTCATATTTTTCTTTTGGTGGGCACTTCTTGGCAATTATGGTGACAGTGACAGTAGGAAAATTTTACATTTCTCTATAAGGCATTATGTATTATCTTTTTAAATGTATTATCTCTTTTATATGTATACATATTATAAATATTATGTCTTTTAATTCTTAGAAACATCTCTTAGGGAAGGCATTACTTTAAATTTTAATCGATGGGCAAACTAGAGAGGTGACACAAACTGCTGAGGTCAGGAGAGGGCAGAAGCTTCCAGAAGTCTTTAGTAGTTACAAGCACTGCTGAGGAGTGATGCCACCTGCTGCACCCTGGATTCTAAGTGTTGAGCTTCCGTGGCCTTGGGCAAGGTTCATGACTTCTTGATACATCATTTTCTTCACCTATTAAGTGGGAATACTAAGGGTACTTTTCTTAAAGGGTGTGGTAAAGGTAAAATGGCACAAGACATATTGTTACAGGATTTTTGTTCCCTTAGTGCCCGCGGTTCTTGGTCACACTGCTTTGAAGAATGAAGAGGTCGACCAGACGAAGAGTGGTGGGCAGCAAAGCAAAGTGTATTGAGTGATAGTACAAAACTCCCAGAGAGAGGGGACCAGAGAGGGTTGCTGTGTTGGCATTCAAATCGAGGAGTTTTTATAAGCTCTTTTGAGGAACTATCTTAAGCATAGTTCTGAGCGTGGGCCCCCTGAGGATTGGCCGCTAAGGAGTGCCAATCAGGGCTTTGATCATGCCCTGTCTACCTGTTGGGTTACTGTTCACGTGTTGATGGTTTTTTGGGCTGGCATCTAGAGACTAACTGCTTTAACTTGTGACAGTGGTATGTTTCATGGTTAGTAGTTTTGTTTTGGGATGTTTTGCAAAATCACTCCTGCAGAGGCTGCTAGCCAGGATGCTGTTGTGGTCTTGTCTAAGCTGTGAAACAGGATGCAGTTTCATCTTGGCTGTCCTGGCTTTTTTTGCTTTCTTGTTGGGGACCCTGGCCCTAACGACCTAAGGGTCCAATTAACTCCTAACGATATGATGCATATAGCACCAAGGAAGGTTATCGGTAAAGTGACAAAGTTAGAAACATGTATATGTTTCAAGATATTGTTCTATTTCCTATTGGGGTTTGAGGCCTTAGCCCAACCTGATACACTTATGAGACCCAATGAGCTTTCATAGCTAGTCATAAGTACGTTATATTTTGAACAGACAAAATATACCAGAACCTAAATTTATGAGGCAAATAAATTTTCCTTACAAAAGAAAAGTGTCCAAAAGTGTACAAATAAATCAGTTTTCCTGTGGTATTAACCAAATGGTTGATTTTATAGTAACACAAGGTTTAAACTTTGGGAGCACATCTATCGTCTTGTGAAATACTGCTCATTTAGGCAACCCACCTCATGGACAAGAGGGGAAAATTTTTTACAAAAGTTTATGTACTTATGATTTTATATTTAATTTTATATAATAAATGATATTCTTGGCTTTAGGGTCAGATGGATTAAGTTTTTGCTTTTAGATTTTAGCTTTCTGACCTTGGGCGAGTTGCTTAAATCTTTCCTTTTTAAAGTTTTTATTTAAATTCCAGTTAGTAAACATGCAGTGCAATACTAGTGTCAAGTGTACAATATAGTGATCGACATTTCTGTATATCACCCTGTGCTCCTCACAAGTGCCCTCCTTCTTCCCCAACACCTGTTTACCCCATCCCCCACCCACCTCCCCCCTGGTGACCATCAGGGTGCTCTCTAGAGTGAAGAGTCAGCTTCTTGGCTTCTTCCTCTCTCTCTCTCTTTCTTTTTCCCTTTGCTCATCTGTTTTGATTCTTAACTCCACATAGGAGTGAAATCATATGGTATTTGTCTTTTCTGATTGACTGATTTCTTTTAGCATAATACTCTCTAACTCCATCCATGTCCTTGCAAATGGCAAGATTTCACTCAGTTTCTTCATCTGTGAAGTGAAGGTGTGTACCTATCCCAAGTTGAGCACGAAATAAACATGGGTCTTCAGGGCTGATTCCTAAGGTGGGGAGGCCAGCTAGCAGCTTCCCCAGTTCGTCTGTCTCTGACGCGTCACTGGAATACATCAGAAATGTGGGTACTGACTTGGGTGCCCACGTGTCATGTCATACTTGATGTGCAGTATGGAAATTGATCTTTCTACCATGGAGTCCCAGGGTTCCGAAAAAATTAAGTGAATCACTTGTCCCAGTTTCCTAACCTTTCTCTATGGAATTGTGTGTGTATGCATGTGTGTGCTTACGTATGTGTGTGCTTACGTGTGTGTGTGTGTGTGTGTGTGTGTGTGTGTGTGTGTATAAGAGGGACAAGAGGCATAGAGAGAGAATGTGTGATAGAAACACCTTAAACCATAATTCAGGATCCAGGTACAGCCTGTGCTCCCACTAGATAGGAACCACAACAAATCTAAGCTGTATTTAAGCATCGAGTGCCTTACGTATACTGTTTAGTTTGATGCTCACAGCACCCAGTGAATTAGGTACCGTGATTATTCCCATTTTCTGATAGGAAAATTGAAGATTAGAGATTTAATGGCTCTAATAAAATAATGCAGCCAAGAAGTGGAAAAGGCTAAATTTAAACCTGGTTATTCTGTTCAGAATCTCATTTTCTTAATCATTATGATATGTGGTGATGCCATCTACTGAGAGTTATTTTATTACGTAAGTTGTAAGCCCTTCCTTAAGATGTTGTCTAGTTTAAACTATTACAGATGCAGCTAGAGTAAAGCAATCATAAGAAAGTGGAACGTGTTTTGTAAAACATATTTTTAATGGATTGTTTTTCAGTTCACACATTTCTGTATGCTTTTTTTGGTGTATTTATCACTTTGTTTTTTCTTTACACTTTTATTTCAAGATAATTGTAGATTCCCATATAGTTACAAGAAATCGTACAGAGATACCCTGATGACCTCACCCATTTCCCCAGTGATAACATCTTACAAACTGCTGGACTGTATTATAACCAGGACACTGACTGACACAATCCACAGATGTTATGCTGGTCTCCTCCTTTTTACTTTTATTTATTTGTATGTGAAGTGTGTGTATATTTAGTTGCATCACATGCAATCTTATTACATGTGTATTTTAATGGACCCACCGTTAGAGGTAAGACACAACTACCACACGTACCCCTTATGTTGCTCTTCTAAACCCATGCCCCCCCTCCTTCCCCTGCCATCCCGACTCCTGCCAACAACTAAACTGTTTCTAAAATAATTTGAGAATGTTATATAAATGGAATCTTAACGTATGTAAATTTTGGAGATTGGATTTTTTTTCTCAACATAATCCATTTGAGATTAGTAGATAGACAAGTAATAGGTTTTTATGTGTTTATCTTATATCCTGCAAACTTCCTGAACTCAGTTATTAGTCTACGATTTTTTTTTTTTGTAGACTCCTTGGTATTTTCTGCACAGATAATCATGTTGTCTTCAAGAAGGAAATGTTTATATTTTGCTTTCCAATCTGTACGTCTTTTATTTCTTTTTCTTGTTTTTTACAGTGGCTAGAACTTCCAGTATTCTGTTGAAAAGAGTGGCGATGTATACAGTTATTATTATGAGAAAACCAGTTTTTCTGTATCAGTACCAAAAATAATAGTAAACAAAAACCCAATCATTAGGTTATCTCAAATTGTACATGATTTTTGTCCATGAACGATTGCCTGGCTCATCATAAACATTAAGAATAAGTTAGTCTCGTCCTATTAAGTATTTTTTTCTTATTGTTCTATAGTTTAAAAAAGCATTCTTTGATAATTTTAAAATTTTTATTTTGTGAATTCATTCAAATTGTTATTTCAGGTTTGGGGGGTATTACTCTGCGTTTATTTTGCCTTTCGATTCTAACTCATGTTGGCCTATTTATTTGTGTGTCTTAATATTCTGTGTTATGAAGTCATTTTAAGCACAAAGAAGTCATCTTTTAAAGAAGGTAAAATGGCAAGTTATGGGGAATCATTCTTCAGAAATAGTTTTGAATTTGCTTTTGTCAGGTGCCTTCGTTGCATGACGCACCTTTCCTCGAATTCTACAGTCGTTTACTGGCTTGGCGTCTCTGTACCCCTTGTGCGCAGATTTGGAATCCAAGCTGGTGGAGGCATTCCTGCAATTTCTCACAGAAAACTGTTTTTTTTCCTTCCATATTTGGGACAGACCTATCTTAGTTTGCAGTCCCCTAGAAAGGGACACCAAAGTAAGGATTCAAATGCAAGTAGTTCATTTGGAAAATCATCCCAGGTAACATCTATAGGGCAAGGGCTAACGTGAGACAAAGGAGGAAGCAAACCAGCAAAGGTTAGTTGGCAATTGTAAATGCTCTTGTGTTTTTGTGTTTAGTTCCCACATGCTCACATTCATTTTTTTTAAGATTTATTTATTTATCAGAAATAGAGAGAGTGAGAGAGATTGTGCAAGGACGCATGCAGGGGGTGGTGGTGGGTGGACAGAGGGAGAGGGAGAGAGAATCTCAAGCAGACTCCCCACTGAGCATGGAGCCCGACGTGAGGCTCAGTTTTGCGACTCTGAGATGACAAGCTGAACCAAAACCAAGACTTGGATGCTAACTGACTGTGCCCTCTAGGCACCCCCCAACGTGCTCACTTTTAGTATTTAGAATCACCACGGGGCATCTTCAGCACAGTCCTGCTGAGGATAGTGTGGAACCTACAGCAGAGTTAGCCCAGCAAAGGAGGGACAATGGTGAGATGTTTCTGTGCCCACTCCCTGCCCAGCATTGGCTGGGGGCACTTCTGAGGGGCAGTCTCTCCAACATGTCAAGTTTGCTCTATTTGTGCATCAAGCCACAAATCCACACCAATCCCTCAGACAGTTCCATTTTATAAGTCTCTGGGGTGTATTAAATCCCAAACCTCTAGCCCTGCCAGCTCCAGTAACTCCCAGGCCTGTTGCACCATGGGCCAACATGCCCACTGTTCTGTTTTTCAGCTTCCTTCTTGTTTTTGGCACCTGGAAATGTCTTTTTTTTTTTCTGATAAGTTTATTATTTTGTTGGGATTTGAAGGCAACTCACTCTTTTGAATAGCTGCATAATGTCCTGTGGGATGAATGCACACTTATTGATACCATTTACTGAGTGATGGGCATTTTTTGTGTGTGTCTAGGGTTTTGTTTGTGTTTTACACTATAAACATGGTTGCTATAAACTTCCTTTTACATGTATCTGTTGTACTAGTGCCTTTATATAATGGGATAATGCCCCAGAAATGATATAACTCCCAGAAGTTTTAATCAACTGATTCCTTACCTCATTCTAAAAAGGCTATAACAATTTATATTTCCACCAGCAATGCATCCTGGTGGAAAGATTTATCAGTCTTACATTAGTCAGAAATTAAAATCTTTTTCTCAGAGCATTAATACTTTAATTCCCTAGCTCCTCATCCAAGAATATAATTTTGCCATTCACTTAAACAGAAAATAAATTGTATAATAATAATAAAACCGAAGCATGAGGATTGGACAATAAATCTGCAAACTTTGTGTCTGGCAAACCAGGAAAGTTGAGACTAAATGCGCTATCACTTATACTGGGACCAGAGAAAAAGAAATAATAAATCCTCACTTCCAGCTAAAACTAACTTCATCCAAGGAAAGTTATTACCTCTCAGCTCCCTGGCTAATGATGGGTCATTCAGGTGCTGGGTACGAATCCTCAGGGAGCCATCACCTGGGGTCACAGCTGCCTGGAGACATCAGGAAGGAAATGAGGACATGCTCATGAAATCGGAAGGTTGTAATGCTGCCTCTCAAAACGTGCAGTGTCAACGTCATCTTGGGGATGCTTGAGTTCACAGGTTTCGGGGACTGTTGGCTGGATGGTCTTCCCTAAAACCAGCCTGGCTTATCTCTGTTAAAATGAGCTTTGTTTTCTGACACATTGCAATCGATTAAGCTCTCCCAAGCTCTGTGTGACATCAGCCTTTACCATGTTTCTAGTGAACTGAGAAACTTTTAGAAGAGAAGGGCCAACTCTGAAGACAGTACAATTTCATTCCATTAAAATATAATTCCCATAAAGTGTATTTTTACATATAAAAATAAAGACACTCTTGATTGAATGGAATTTAACCACAATATCACTGCTTAAATCTTTTAAATTCAGAATTTGAAATTTTATTTTCTTTTTTTAAAGATTTTATTTATTTATTTGACAGAGAGAGAGAGACAGCCAGCGAGAGAGGGAACACAAGCAGGCTCCCAGCGGAGGAGCCTGATGCGGGGCTGGATCCCAGGACTCTGGGATCACGCCCTGAGCCGAAGGCAGACGTTTAACGACTGAGCCACCCAGGCGCCCCCAGAATTTGTAATTTTAAAAGCAATAGTTGCACTTAAATTGATTTTGATTATTTGTAGATAAAAGATTAGCTAAAATATCAATAATATAACAATTATAAGGGAAATATTTAAAACTACCAGAGAGAATAATTTTCAAGCACTATACGAGCAATATTTAATATAACTTATATCCTAATAGAAAACATTCTAATGTAATTGTAAATCTCTTCCTACATAATACTTGGTAAGCTTCTTTCTAGTTTTTGTAAATGCATGGAAGTTTAAAAACACGCTTTTCTTTTAAAAATATAAAAATATTAATTCTATTTTGTTAGTTGAAAATGACTTTTTCCTTAATCCTAATAAATCATATATGCAGCTTATTTACTTATTTCCATTTATTTATTTGTCGCATGTTCAGAAATTGTTAGAAGTGAGTTTTGGCTTCTAGAACAATACTTCATGTATGTCCAGATAGATTTCTAACAATTCAGTCTTTCTTTTTTTTGGTGCAGGGGGAGAAATAGACATTTGATCAGGAGAATGATCTACATCTTCCAGTGGTCTAACTTCTCTTCAAAAGGTCGTGTAGATTCATCCGATTTTTTTTGTTGTTGTTGTTGGAGAGGAATTCCAATTATTTTTGGTTCATAGAGATTACCCTCTACAGGGCTGTCTTAACCCATTTGCCTTGGCTCAGCCAAATTCAACGTTCACTAGGGAGATGTCCTATTCATTACATCAGCAAATGAGCTGTCTATCTACTAAACTTTTATAGCAATTATTTTGTAAATTTCTCAGCATATATCATAGAATGAGTTATGTTTATAACTCTTCATGTAAACTCCTTGAGATGAGTGAGTCTATGTTCAATATTCTTATGCTCACCCATTCTCAAGCCAATGTAATGAGCATGGGATTTTGCACATTTTGGGGGATAAAATGATAAGCACATCCTGCCCTACTTCCTTCAAACTACTGGGACAGGCAGAATTAAGCAAATAATCACAAATGAATGTAAGATCGAAACTGAGACAAGTGCTCTGAATGCATGCTGATGATGCCTCAAGAATGTATGGAAGAGAGACCTTACTTAATTTCAAAGAGTAGTAGGTCTGAGAATGTTCTGAGATCTGAAGGGTGCATGGAGATGACTGGATACAGGGTGCAGAGAGAATGGGGATGTGGGTGGGCAGAGAGGTGAAGTGAGAACATCACGGGTAAGGAGCCAGCGGCAGAGTGACCCAGGATAAGACTGGGGGGAAGCCTGGAGGAGGATGCACGTCTGTGGAGCCCAGAGGCCCAGGGGCCATGTGGTGAGAGGTGGGATCTGTGAGGGTAGAGGCTGAGGCCAGGCCAGGCAGGTCACTGTCTTTATTGCTACTAACACTAGTGCATTCACATCTATTTTCTTATTTTATTTCCACTTCCCCATCTGATGTGGGTGGGGAGGGTGCCTATGGGGGGCAGGCAGGATCTGAGGTCTGCATCACGTGCTCAGGCCTTAGGACCTGTTAATAGAGCTACTGATGAAACCAAACACTCTGAGTTTTGGTCCCAGGGATTTTCTCCAAGCACGTGGCAAGTAACAAATTTGCTTGCAGCGTGTGTTCCTTCTTCCATGACCACGATCATGAAAGTGGATGTTGGCTCTCCAACACTTTGCAGGGATGGAAAGTGGGGGTAGTTTGGAGCTGTCAGAGGATTTCAAATCCTGGTCTTTTTGTCTGGTGCTTCCTGCTGAATGCTAAACTCTGAAGAGGGGAAATGGTGCCATGTTGCCCATATTCATGTATTTAAGACAAAATACTTCACAAAATCAGAGTTTTTATAATACTCAATTTTAATTGTGATGCTATTTTTAATACAACTGTTAATGCTTTTAAGTATGTAAGAATCAGGAACTTTGCTTCTTATGTTCTTTTTTTTTTTTTAAAGATATTATTTATTTATTGGACAGAGAGAGACACAGCGAGAGAGGGAACACCAGCAGGGGGAGTGGGAGAGGGAGAAGCAGGCTTCCTGCTGAGCAGAGAGCCCGATGCTGGGCTCGATCCCAGAACCCTGGGATCATGACCTGAGCGGAAGGCAGATGCTTAACGACTGAGCCACCCAGGTGCCCCTGTTTTTTATATTCTTTACCTCAGTATGGTTCTCTTTATTTTGATTTATGCAGATGGGTCAGCGACATCTTCAAAGTACACCACAAATTTACAGAAATGCCGAATATATTTAAGAATGGGTAGACGTATCTATAGGTGATCTATAAAAGGATTCCACAAAACCAACTTGGGTTAATCCAATAATCTCTTTTCACAGAAAAAAAATTTCTTCAAAATTCCTTCCCTGAAAAAATTTCATATTAGATTGTCATCACCAAGTTATCATAGGGATGATCTTTACGTGGCTTGTTTAGGGGAATTCCTTACGCCGTTAATCATGAGTAGCGGTTTTGTGTAATGCTGCTCAAAAGTTATGTGAGTTCGTATAACACAAGGACAAATTTGCTTACACCGAATTTACATTCTCTTTAAAAAGTGGCTGTGTGGCTTTACTCTAATATTTACCATATTATTAGATTTCAACCATGTGTTTCTCTATATTTAAAATGAAATGAGCTGGAAATCTTTTAGTAACACATTTTGTAAATGCTGCATGAAAAAGAGAATTTCTGACCCCTTTTAGCTTCATAATGATGTCAATATCACATCATTTTTTCCTTTCTTAGCAGGTGCTTTATAAATATTCTGTATTCCCTTTTACTTTTGAGTTGTGCATTTCTTGTCCTACGACTGGATAGCCATTTCCTCGGATTCCCTAAGTTCTGATGTACGATTCCACCACGTTCCCCAAATGAGTCATGCACATATTCTACACATACAGCTGTTGTTCCTGACTTCTTAGAATATCTGTCATTATACTGTAGGTACAAAGGACTCTGTAACAGGCCTAAAGCCCAAAGATACAAAATATGAAAATACTTTACACCATAGAAAGGGAAGTAAGAGAATAAAGAAAAGAAAAACCAGGGAAGGCAAGAAGGCAGACCCCTGGCATATTTAAAGTTCTCCTGTTTCTTAAGCAGGCTGGCAAGGATGGTGTGCTGTAATTGTTTCAGTGTTAGCGGAGGGATTTGGGCTGGATAAGGAGGGTTAACAGTAAAGAGCTGAAAAGAAGTTGCAGAGGTAAAGAAACAGAGGTAAAGAAATAGTGTTATAGGAAGAAGGAGAAGGAGAAAGCAAGAACAGCCCGGCACTGAATGTTGCTGGAAGGACCGATATGAAGTGTGACCTCATGTCTTCAGGGATTGTGGGCCTACCTTGCATCTGAAGAGCTTGGGTTCGTGCACTGGTGTAATGTTATTTATTATGCCATTCTCACAAGAGAGGACAGTCCCAGCCATCCTGTGCGATGTTCTCACATGTCCCATGTCACAGTACAGCTATTCTAGGAAGGCTGTCATGGGCCTTTGAGGAAATGATGCATGTCCTTCTCCATCCCAGATACCAGGAGGCTATTTCCATCCACCCGGCACAGCCGTCTTCCTGGACTGAATCCTGATGCTGTCCACAAGTCATAAGGCAAAAAAAAATATGTGGGATTTTCCTTCAGGCTCTAGTCCAGTATTCTTGTCTTCTGATAAAAACAAACTCTGCAGAAAAGCACTGTAAAAGTTCTGGGAAAGAGCTAACTTTGTTCTATGATGCTGTGGTTTATTGGGAGATCTCACGCGTTTGGAATATGCCGTGCTCAACCATTCAGAGAAAGACAGCTGTGCCCCCTTGCTCAGGGGTGCTGAGGGAAAGTAAGCTCAGCGCTCATAGGAAACAAGTTTTTCATCTTTCCTGAAAAGTGCTGTTGATGCTCATTCTTCAGACTGTTACTGAGCGTCTCTAGGGTTCCCTGGGCTGGCAGTTACAGAAAGTGCCAAGGAGTAGCTGAGAAGTCATCTCCAGAAGGCCTTCACGGAAGGCTGGTGTTGTAGGTGGGCCTCTGGAAACAGGGCCCGAGACAGAGATTTCTATGTTGGGGTTTGAAAGCGGTGGTTTCTGGAGAAGCCTGGAGGGGCGTGAGGAAGCCAGAGGGAGAAGCCAGTCCAGGTGCTTCTAGGTGAAATCCTGTGGCGCGTTGTCAACTGTCAAGAGTGCCGGGCTCCTGTGTCCGTCCCACGGAACAGTCACCGGCTGCCGGACGTGGTGGACAGTAGTCATGACCTCGCCTGTGTCATTCATCATCCCAGGTGCTCATCAGGGAAGGTGTCAGGAGAACAGTGTTGGGGGTGACAGGTGCTCCACGGCCCTGAGGGTGATGCCAACAGTGTTCCTACCGCAACGGACAAGAGACAGGATACCCTATTGCTTTGGGTTGAAAAAAGAGGAGGGCCCGAGGAATATGTTCCATGTCCTTGGTGGTAGTGGCGGCAAGAAGGGGTGAGGAACTAATAATGTCTCTGCCCCCGTGGCCCACACCCGGCCGTGTGCAAGCGCACCTGAATGACCAGCTCACAGACATGCCTGCCTGGAAAGCTGGCGAGTCAGGTGATCTCTTGGGTCATATTCGACTCTTGGGTTTTATAATCACATGCACAGCCCCACGTGTCCCATGCATACCACTTAGCAAACTATTTCAATGCCACAATTTCTGAACAGTGTCCTAGAGTTAAAAATTACACTTAAAATTTTAGTGACATGATAAGGGTTTATCTGTAGCTGGAAGTCATCCTGATTCTCCCTGGAATGTGGTTCAGCAGATTGTCCAGTGGCTTTGACAGTGTCCCGTGGGAGGTAGAATAAGCTGAGTGGGGTTGGGCGTTTATTACATACAGTGGATATGGTATTAGTTTCTCAAGATGAGCGGGCTTCTTTTTGCTGTGACCGTGGAATCTCTGTCTCGTGCAGTCTCTTCCCAGAGGAGGTTACAGCTTCTGATTCCTCCCGTGGTGCGGCTCCCCCTGCAGCTGGGAGCTTCCCAAGCACAGGTGGTTGTATGGGACTCAGCAGCTGGCAGGTGGCTCTTTAATTCAGCCTGGACCATTCTGATCTTGTCTGGGTCAGCCGCCCACCGGTGACCCCATCCATCCTGGCAGCTCAGACCACAGTCTTCCTTCTGTAAGCCGTGCCTTTCTCTCCAAACCAGCTGGGATGTATCTTGTTCTCAGTAACTGAAGCCTGGCTGATAAAAATTTAATTGCTGTTTAGTGATTACTAGATGTAGGGTGAAGAGGTGGGTTAGTTCCTTTCCCTCATAGACTTGAGAAGCTATTTTTTGCTCTTTGAGAAGTATGCATTTATATATTAGAATTTAGACCTCAGGTAAAAACATTTATTAAAAAGTTTACCGACTCAAAGATGATGAGAAAAATTTCCCACGTTATGAAAAGGTGAAAATTGTTTGCAAAGTTACTTGATTGTTTAGAATATTTGTTATTTTTATCTGATTGTAAAAATCACATTCACGGAGAGTTAGTTACACTTAGTCTGCCTTTGCTGCACCAGCCAGGCCCTACCCCGACCCTGTAAATCTCTCCATTTTGCACAGAAAACCATGAATTAGCCAGCTCACGTGGCACGTAACAAGCATTAAGCTGTGCCTTTTCCCACACGCGTGTAAAGCTGTCCTTTACTAGCGACTTTGTCAGTGACTTGATAACTTTAAGTTTTGCTTCTATTTAAATGCTTATATTTCTCTTTCTTCATGAAAATCCACTCCTATGCTAAGTTTTCCCCCCATAACAGTATATAATATCTCAGGCTTGACAATTAAATTCAGAAAGGGACATTGTAACTTGCTAGTGAATTATTTATTTCCTCTGAGTCACCCATAATGTTGTGTTCTCAATGATATGATGAAAATAAGTTCAGAGAGAATACTTTTAATATGCTATAAATTTCCTGTTATTTTACAATGGATAATTTGATTTCCAAATTCAAAGCAAAGTTTTAAGCAAAAGCTTTGTCTTTTTTAAAGAAATAGGGCAATGGGTAAGGGGACACATTCCCCAGCTTTCTTGATTAAAGGTTCAGGAATAATTTGCAGGCTAGAATGAGAATCTACTTCATGTCCTTAAAGAATGCCACATGCAATTACAATGACAAAAATGTGTCCTTGTGCTCAGTGTGGGGCTTGGTCCCGTGTCAGCAGGGTAAGGCTTGGGATCTCCTGGGGCAGTAATAAGTTCATACTCCTACTGCTGACCCTCCACGCTGCAATTTCTTTATGCGTCTGAAGGGTCCCAACAGTCGCTCACCCAGCTAAGAGACCACAGAATGCCCTTCTTCTCTGATACCTGGGAACAACCTATCCAAGGGCAAGAGAGCTGTTTCCTGATTCATACCGTCTTGGAAATAAGCCTAGTGCCTCTGGCGTGGGGTCCTGGGCCATGTCTGGACTCCTGTTGTGACAGCATCACACAGCTGATCACCGGCTATGCTTGAAGGTAGACGGTGAAAACTCATGCACCGAATGCCTTGGTTATTTTATGGTCAAAGCCAAAGCAATTGGTAAATGCCATGTTTATCATATTTATCATATTTATTTGCATATCAATTTAGTGTTCACTAGTAAAGGACTTAGAAAACAGGCTATTTTTTTACATTTGAGTATAGTTGACATACAATGTGACGTCAGTTTCAGGGGTATAACATACTGATTCAGCTTCTCTCTCTGCGTTCTCCTGCGCTCACCACACGTGTAGCTGCCGTCTGTCCCCACACGACCCAACTACAGTGAGGTTGAATATATTCCCTGTGCTGAGCCTTTCATCCCTGTGACTTACTCATCCCATAACTGGGAGCCTGTGTCTCCCACTCCCCTTCACCCATTTTTCCCACCCCCCACTGCCTCCCCTCTGGCAACCATCAGTTTGTTCTCCGTATTTATGGGTCTGATTCTGGGTTTTGTTTGTTTATTCATTTGGAAAACAGGCTATTCTTGTTCGCTTTGGCCCCCTTAATAGAACTGATTTGTATTAACAGTGACACAGTAAACTTTTAAATATTACTTTCTTGATAGTAATGATGATAATAATTATACAAAAATAAATTCCATTTTAATTAGTAGAATATCTTACACTCGTCCAAGAACACTTGTGTTCTTCTTTCTAATTTGCTTTCTATAATAACTCCATGAGATAGGACAAGATATCATTGTCCCTATCATAGAGATGAGAAAATTGAAGTCTGGCAAGACTAAGTAGACATTGTAAATCCCAGTGACAGATAAATTGGAAGGAGAAATCATCTAAACGTATGAGTTTTCAAAGGCTACATCTCTGTCTGCTGTTTATTAATATTTAACTCACTGAGTTTTGCTCTGCTACAGAATTTTAAATTCACTGGGAGAGAAATGAAAACAAGGTACTATATATTTTAAAAAATGATAATAACTTTGTATGCAAAGGCAGCTTAACTAAGAGCTCATATTTAATAAATATCTAGTAGGCAAGTTTGTACACAAGAGTGATTCTCAAAGATACAATATGGGAAGCAGCAGAATTCCATGGGAATCTTTTTCAGTGTACTCACTCCCTAACATTATGCTGACCTGGGTGGTAAGTATCCCTCAGTCAACCTGCTGCCATCACAAGGTACTATACACTGGGTGGCTTAAACAATAAACACGTATTCTTCCCATTCTGGAGGCTGGGAAGTCCAAGATCAAGATGCTGGCAGATTTAGTGTCTGGTGAGAACACTCTTCCTGGGTGTGAAAGGCCACCTTCTTGCTGTGTCCTTACATGGCAGAGAGAGCGGCTCTGGTCTCTTCCTCTTCTTTTAAGGGCATGAATTCCATCATGGGGCCCCATCCTCATGACTTCATCTACACTGAATTACCTCCACTTCCAAATGCCATCACACTGGGGATTAGGGCTTCAGCATATGAATTTTGGCAGGAGTGGAAGGTGGAGATTGGGAGTGTGGGGGGTTGGGGAGGGGAGAGAGCATGAGCATTCAGTCCATGGTGGAGTGGGTTTCACCCAGTGCACCATGTTGCTGGTGGGACATGTCATTAGGTGCAGCTGACTGAGAGCAAAATACATGTCACCAGTCAGGGACTTATATCAACCAGTGAATCCTTGTGGCTTCCCACACCTGGCTGATCAGCAACAACACACGATTCTGTAGACTACAGCAGTCTGGGAATCACTGGAATACACAATATCAGCATCATCTTCATCATCCAACCCAAAGTCGTACAATGATCACAACATTTCAGTGCCAATGCAGTTTATATAGGAAGCCCCCCCAAATTAAAATAAAATAAAATAAAATAAAATAAAATAAAATAAAATAAAAACAAATAAATAGGAAGACCCCTATGGACTTCCCAAAGGAGGATCAGCAGTTTAAACGTCTGTAGCAGCTCAAGAAGACTTCTGGAATTTGGTGGTTGGTGCCCTGGTTCCCAGCCCTGAGCCTTTGTGCACTCTGAAAATGCTGGCTCTGATTCATTCTCCAGCTGTTCAGATTTTCAGTCCACTTTGTCTAGACATGCCACCATAGCAGGTCCAGGCTCAGAACAGAACTCCAGGTCCACTTGATTCGACTTCCTTGGGGGTGGGGAGAATGTTCTCAGAGGCATCCTCAGTCCTGTGTGCAGGGGGTGACACACACTGTCAAGTGTGGGACCTGGGACTTTGCCCTCTGGTGGGAAATGGTGTCAGCCAGCTGTGCAGATAGAGCAGAAATGGAAACGGCAAAAGGAAGGAGTTCAGCACATTCACTGACGTCAGGGTTGGCCATCCTGGTAGAATGTGCACAGAGCATAAAAAAGAGGACTGCCTTAAGGAAGTCTGTCGGCGGATCATCAAGACCTGGAAGGGCACATAGAAGCATGTGACACGGCTTCTTCTAATTCCCTACAACAATTCTGTGAGGCAGCGTTTATTATCATTGGCATTTTGTAAATGAGGAATGGAAGACACAGAAAGGCTAAGTAACTTGCTTGAGGTCACACAGCCAGTAGATGGAAAGCTGGAAGGACAGCCCTGGTAGCCCATGTCCATGGTCCAGGCTTGTCACCACTACACTATATTGCCTCTTAACTCAGTGACACTGCTAAAGTGATAATAAACATTACCTATTAACCTAAAAGGGTTTGTGAAATGAGAATGAAAGTGTTGACTTCATTATGCAGATCCCAGGACTGTTGATCTTTGATGGGGTAGATGGGTTTGGCAGAATGTCCCCAGGAGCCAGGATTCTGCAAAACACATTACAGGAAAAGCTGAGACTGGTGATTAAAGCAGCCAGCTTGTGTATTCCTGTGTTTTCTTGCCAGAAAGAAGTTTCATTGATAGGTTGAAACATTACTTTTCTGACAGAAAGCGCTTACCAGATCCAACCAATTGCTCATGTCAATGATTCAATAAGATTCTGTGGGAATCAGAGCTAGAACTGCCTTCACTGGACTAGAAATTCTTGGTATCCACGCTGTCTGTGGGGATTGCTTCCCTCTCTCAACGCCCAGCCTCCACGAAGCTTTCCTCTTTTCCTTGTCCGACGCCTTCTGTGGACGTCTGAAATACAACGCAGCTTAGGACAGCAGCTCACGCAAAAACTTCTTTGTGTGCTGCCACACAGAGAAGCAATCTTTGTCCATGTTTTTAAACTCCCCTACGGGGTCATCAGCTCTACAGATCAGAAACCACAGTGACACTTCGCAGTGAATCCCTAAACATCTGTGGCACCAAAGCTCTGGTTTGTGTTCAGCAAATGAGAAAAGAGTTTCCTGTTGATTTGAAAATTACTTTAGATAGGTATTTACTTTTCTTCAGGTGTAAATATAATTTTGCTCTATTTTGTTTTATTATTACTGATAACATTAATTAAAGGTTAAAAAATTTTTAAAAGACATCTCTAAGTCCATCAAATGCATCAACTGACCACTCATGCTGCTTACTGTCATCCTTGCGCATATCACATGCACATTAATCTTTTGTAGTTTTGACTATAATTCAGATTTACTTTTTTATATTTTGAAAGATGTTATATTTTTAGAGCAGTTTAGATTCACAGAAAAATTGGAAAGGTACAGAGATTTCCCGAATATTCCTTGCCCCAACACCTGTGTATCTCCCTGCATTGTCAGCATCCGTTGCTGAAGTGGAACATTTGTGACGTCTTAGGGACCTGCATCATGATCATATCATACTTATTAGCTGCAGGGCATTTCATTCAAGAGATGCTGCATAAATTACTTGTCTTCCACTAATATTAGACACCCAAGTTGTGCCTTCTTTTTCCCATTACAGTTAACACAATAAATAAGTTTACATGATTATAATACACACTAAAAAGAGTTGCAGCATTAATAGCTGGGGAACATACTGCTCTCTGCTAGACTAAATTATGGGAGCTTATTTCTAAAGTCTTTTATTGCTAATCTAGTATAAATATGAAAAGAAGGTTAATGAAAGAAATCCCATAATGCAAAATATGCTCACAGAAATATGGAAAAAAATCATTTAGCAATTGATTTTTATTTATTTGCTCATAATTTGAAACACCGAACGGAAAGAGGTTATTTAAATCAAAAAATTTTTTAAAGATTTTATTTATTTATTCGACAGAGATAGAGATAGCCAGCGAGAGAGGGAACACAGCAGGGGGAGTGGGAGAGGAAGAAGCAGGCTCATAGCGGAGGAGCCTGATGTGGGGCTCGATCCCACAACGCCAGGATCACGCCCTGAGCCGAAGGCAGACGCTTAACCGTTGTGCCACCCAGGTGCCCCTGTAAATCAAATTTTGTTTTATGCAGAGACATACAGATTGAGAGAAGTCTGTGGGGTTTAAGTAAGAGGACTGAGAAAACACTGGACCCCGAGGGTAGAGTTGTTGAATAGAATAGAGCCTAAACACACACGCACAAGGTGTGAACTCATGAGCCAAGAAAATAGCTGCTCTCACATACTGGCCTTTGTGCTTCGCAGGACATCTTCCTAAGAGAACCAGCGTTAAACCTGAGTTACAAACCTGAAGTGGCTTTTTGCCTTGCTGAAGCACACAGAGTAAGGAAGAGCTTTTGGGAAGTCATGTGTGTCTGGCGCTCCAGAAGAGGCTGGACTGACCTCATGTACTGTTTGTCTGTTGGCTTTTCTTGCTTCTTGTCTGCCTTTCCTTTATTTTCTCTTTTCCTTCTTCCTTCTTTCTTTCTTTCTATGATTCTACTGTTGAGGGCCTACTGCATACCTGACCTTCTTCCAGGAGCTGGAGACGCACAAAGGTGCACATAGACCCTTGCTCTCATGGATCTTACGTTCTGGTGATGGGAGTCATAAAATAGAGGAACGCATATACAAACGGGATAATATCAGATCTTGGTCATAACAATGGAATAGGATGATCTGATGGTGATTGATGGAGGGTATATGTGTGTCAAGTTTTAGATTAAGTAATCCAGAAAAAGTATCTTGAGGAACTAAAGATGAGTTAAGACTTGCAGAGCACTCATTAATAGGGCACCTTAATAAGAAGATCACAGATAAAGTTTTCCAGGCAGAAGAAATAGCAAATGCAAAGACCCAAGAAGCTCAGTGTGGCAGAGACGTGGTGAATCACACTTGGAGAGAAGCAAGTCATTAACCACCTGTATTCTGGGGTGGGGAATAAATAGAGACCTCTATGGGAATCAGAGACTGATTCATATGAAGTAGGACTGACTGCGATGACTTTAAGGAACTTGAACTGCTAATGGAGGCATCACAGCAGACAATGGTTTTGCCAGTCCTTAAATGTGCATCGTGTAGAATCCTTCCCACTGGACAAAATGTGCATTCGCAAACTGAATTAGATTACACGTTAACAGTCAGTTTATAAGAGCTTGATGCCTAAAGTGTTGTATTTGTCATGCCGGAATGAACAGACAGAATAATGCTTGTAAAACTTAATTGTTCACCAGGAAAGAATTCCTTGATGGCACAGTTGATATTTAATTTAATGAGTTAATTGAGGGATAACTCTTCATTTTAGAAAATCAATTTACCATCCAATTCGTTAAGGCAAAAGAAATGAAAGGCAGCATCTGATTATGGGATGAGAAACACATGAACAAATGAGGTTATGAAGCCGCCTTGTCTTCAGACATTTGTCAGGGAAAACCCGAGAGGACACTTTCATGTCTGAGCTCTTAAAAACAGAATCTCAAAAAGTATGTGGATTAAAATATATGCTATTTTATGTGAATAGTTGATTCAGTTTATGAAAGAATATTAAATCTTCAAGTTCCTTCATATTTTTGAAGAAAAACAGATTGGTGTCCATGGAAAATGAGCCTCTCAGATGGAATTACTGCCCCAGTGGGAAATCTTCCAGGTAGATTTCATCTAATTTCTTCAAGCTCTGACGTGACTTGAGTTGACTACAAACAGTTCGTAGTTGGAATCGCACATCTGTGTGCTTCTCTATGACATTTTGTGTATCACTTTATCTGGAACCACTTGATTGGCTGACTGTGTTCTGAAGGTAGAGAACACATTATCTATTTCTGTTTCATGGTACTCTGTAGAGTCTAGACCTGAGATAATAGGACAAACTTGGTAACCCAACATGGCTTCTATAGGGGTTTTTTGTAGGTTTTGATTGGGACACTGGAATGAAGTAGATAGGGATGGAAAACAACAGTCCTGGTGTCAAGCAGGCCCTCAGCCCGTTTTATGACATTTCACCGGGACACAGCTGTACCTCGTTGGTACTTATTTCTGTAGGTCTTTGCCGCTACAACAGCAGAGCTGAGCATGTGCAACAGAAACTGTATTGGCCTCTAAATCTAAAATATGTGGCCCTTTGTAGAAAAGATTTGCCAATCCACGAATAGCCATTTTGTTTGTGCTTTGGTGTGATTAAAAAAAAAAACAACCTAGATTTCCAACTAGATTTAAAGATTTAATTTTTATGTTTGTACGAATTTTTTAGAAGACATAATGTGAAAATCTAACATTACATTCCTATGTGATGGTTGCCTCCATACATCTACTGGGTAATCCATCTGTTCATCACTAAGATGAAATATCACATTGACTATATCCCCAGGGCCTTGGTTAGAGTATTAACATCACATAACATTTGTTAAGCCTTTGTTAAAAGGATAAGGACTTTCTTAAGCATTTTACTGGCATAATTTTAGTTACTGCACACAATAACTCTATGCTATGTATACTTCTATTATCCAGGTTTCCCCTTCAATATCCCTGTTGTACAGATGAAGAAACTGTAGTGTGTACGTGTTACATAATGTGTCCAAGGTCACACGGTGAAAAAGCTGTGGAGAAAGCAAATTTTATAGATTTAAAAGAGATGAAAGTGACAATTCTTGAATGAATTTTGGATGAAAGTTAAACAAATGTAGAAAATTCTTTTATATGTATTTTGGTCACTGCTCTCTATTGTGTTTGTTCAATTATACAACACTTACATGGTACCAAGCTCTATTTTAGGCACATTAATATTAAGCCATCTAACCCTCATCTAACCTTAGGATGTTGGTATTATCAATATTGTCAATATTTTGATGGACGACATGGAGGCACAGAGAGATTAAGTGGTGCCTTGAAGATCATCAGACAAGAAAGTGTCCAAGCTGTGATTTAAATGTAGGGAGAATTATCTTAGAGTCCCTGCTTTTCTCTAGACTTCAGATTTTGTTACTGTGATTTGTTCTAATAATCACAGATGTGTGTGTATCTAAATATAAAAAAAAATGAGCTGTTGCTGACCCTTAGCGAGAGCAGCAATTCAAGACTGAGATTGAATTTTTTAATGTAATTATATAAGTAGAATCAAGTAGTATTTAAAAAAAAAGACAAAAGAAAAGAAAAAACCTTGCTTTGTATTCCTCACACACCAGAGTGTGAAATGTGATCTTATTGGTTGAGAAGGCATATTTACGTGATATAATCTTGTGGAAAGAACTGGCTGTGAGAGAGACCAATCCTGAAAATACCTTGAAACTTATAAACAAAACCTCCAATGGTGAAAGAGCTCAAAGCATTAAATGTAGGTTTTTTTTTTTTTTTTGGGGGGGGGGTTTGAGTAAAATTGGCTTTACTTTTCTCCCCTAACTCTTTATATTAACACTGCCTTTGGAAAGAGCACCTCTTAGTCACCTAATCTTTGTAAATACCTGAAATATTCCTTAAGAGCTACAAATCTTCTTGTATGCTTTCTTTGAGCTTGGATGTGTCAAATACAGTGAAATGGGATTTTAAACCTTAGCAGAAAAATCACCTGTGGATTCGGTAGAGGCCGAATTGACCTCAAACACGCCATTTCTTCAGACTCCAGCGTCTGAGCACAGTGGTCCCTCCCGGGCTCTGGGAGCCTCAGCGGTTACCAGGCTGGGAGAAGGAAACCCGGGGAGCAGACTTTGTGAAGCAGGAGGGTGCATATTTCTGTTTCCTAATTGTTTCCACTTGGCAGTGGGACTTGGGTTTTTCCCGGGAAGGTGCTGGTGTTGGCCATACCCAAACTGTGCCTCACAGTGAGGTCAAAGTCCATGTCACAGGAAGAACTCAAGGGGAATTATTGAGGGAAATATTGCCAGAGACATATTGCATTCTGGTCTGGTCTGTTTGGTATCTTTCATGACTTCTGACTTCCTGAGAGCCAAAACTAAAATCAGTTTTAAATGGTTGGACTCGCTTAAAATTGGGTTTGAAGAAGATGATTTACTGGGTCACTGACTGAGGACCAGCTTGAAAAGACTTTCATGTGCTGACACTCTGCGGCTCGTCCAAGTCAGGAACAGCCCTGGGTGGGCTGAGTTACCGTTACGATGCTGTATCGTATCTTGAGTTTCTGAAATACTGAATCTCTCTTTGTTCCTAGAAGAGAAAATTTTACTTTATTTATTTATTTTTAATTATTCAGGGTTAGGTCTCCAAGTATGAAATGAGCAATGAGTGAGCAAAGGCATTTACAATAAGCAGATACACATCATTCTTTGCATTTTTAAATGTCTCCTTAGCTCTGATCATGGGAAATGATTAAATGAAAATGGTGGGATTTTTTTTTTTTGTAAAAGTGCTTAAAATACTAAAATTAGGCTTATTTTGTATTTTTAGATCAATGCTACGTTTTCATTTGATAGGTGGTAAAAATTCAGATCGCTGTTTCAAATAATCATATTAGAAACATAATGCTGTAGAAGTGAAAATGCAAGACCTCAGCGCAGCTTATCTATTCAAGGACAGTCGTTCCCTTAAGTACTGGCGTATGTACGCTCTAGTGGAACATTTGTTTATTTGTCATGCAACCCATGAGAATATTTGTGTCTGGGGGACTGACAGACATGCTAGTGCCAATATGTTTATATTTTATTCAGAACCACATCAGTGCAGCAAACCCAGAGTATTGGGAAACTTTGATAATGCATGGTAATAATTCATGGCATTTTAGTCACCAAACTAACATCAGACATTTGGTGCATACTGATTCAAGAGTGATATGTGATAGAACTTTTTCTAACAAGGGAACCTGAATGCCAGATCCCTAAATTACCCTGGGCTTTGTTTTCCCCTTTCTGTATACATGTTTATTTGTAGGAAAAAGATGTTTGCCACTGACTAGCTGCTTAACAGCTGTGTGAACCTGGATGACTTGCAGAAACATAGAGTGCTCTGGATAAAGGGGTTTTCCAAGTCATCTTATGAGTCTATTCATAGGATCATTGAATCTCCACAGAGATATTGGAATCATTTGTCATCATAGTGTTCCCTCGGCTTTCCCGACTGGTATATCCTTCTCCCCACTTCTGAGTTCAGGGCCAAATTAAAGTTATATTCTCATGGACTTCTTACCACTATGGAGGAGCCCCCTCTGCCTGCTGACTCTGCAGAGTCTTTCTTTGGTAACAGCTGCTGTAGAAGGAAGGAATGTTCCCTCCTGGAGTGGCCAGGTAGGAATTAAAAAGCATTAGGAGTAAAGCAGGCCTTTTTGGGGGTACTTAATTCTTGTGGCCTGTGATACCCTCTCCAATGAAATTTCTAGGTGGTGATCAGCTTACCTCTTTGTAAGTTGAAAACTGTATTTTTCTCTGTCTTTCTCAAACATTTTTCATCATTTCGCCTCTAGCTAGCTAGACTTCTAGAAATTTTTCCTAGACACCCTCCATGAAATTTTAATACTGTAGAGAAACTGTATTTGTTTATGTTTTGTGTGTCTAGTGAAACATTTGTTTCTCATACAACCCATATCGTCTGTGTATTTGTGCTTTACAACTAGGAAGACTTAGATCTTTTTCACCTCCAAGGACCAAAGTTTGCCTTCATTGACAGCTCATGCTCTACGCGAAGAGCTGACAAATTAGGAAAGGCCCATTTCTGAACCTTCAGGTGACTGTGGGAAATCTCACAGTGTGTGACCCCAGGCAGAGGAAATGTTTTCCTCGTTATAAATTAGAGAATTTTGAGAGCTGACATTTTGTTAAAAAAAAAAAAGTTTAACTCATCACAAAAATTTGGTGATATCAGATTTGAGTGGGTGGAAAACAGCGTAGACCAGTGGTTCCACAGAGAAGGGAGGATGACATGAGTGTGCACAGCAAGCACTTAGTAAGCACAGACTGTGTACCTCACTTTCACTTGCACGGTTCATTCAGCTCTTCCAGCAAGTTTCTGAAGTGCTATTATCAAATTAATTTTATAATCTAATTGCCTTAGAGACGGGAATCTATTGAGGTTGGGAAGCTGGCTCCAAGCAGGGGCTCCAGCTGCACGCCCTCACTCCAATGTGGTACTACCCTGTAGAGTTAAAAATACGTTTCTCTGAGAATGAGTTCATTGCTGGCAAGGCAAGGAGTTGTAGAGGGATTGGTGTTATTTTAAGCTTCATCTTTTTAGAGGATCCTGTTCCACAGTCTTCCAGGTAACTAAGAAGTGACTGTGTCTGGTATGTCAAAAATGCATGTGTCATGATTGAGGACTGAGGCTTGCTGGAAACCATGTGTAATTTATATCCATTGTACACATTATATTTGTTTTATAATATGCATGATCTATATAGTTGCAAACATACATTTCTTCCCAACCAGTGTTGGCTCAGCCCGTCCCCAAGCTACTACCCTCCTTTTAGCTGCCCCTTTGTAATTTTCCCGTTCCAGGCTGGACCTCTTGTCTATGTTATCCCAGTGTCCCCAGGATGAAAATCTTAGGGCACACTATAATTTTAATCTCTTTTGTTAATTTTATGTACCTAACACTTATAATCATTCTTAGCAGATAGGATGGACTCAATGAATATTTGTTCAACAGTTAAATGATGAATGATTACAGAGGAGCACTCACTTTCAGTGCTCCCTTTACCATGGGAGTTACTGCATATTTATAAATACAGACAGTAACCTCAACAACACATTGATGAGGGGTCACTTTGTCTTTGCCCAGTGAAATGGGTCATAAACTTCGGATATTAATATGTCCTTGGGTTTCTGCTTTAAGGTGGTAGAATGAACGCAGGCATAAAACCCCAGTGGAATGTTAGTAAAGAAGTACCAAAGGTGATAAAAATTTTAACAATAAAACATCAACAGTTGAAAGAGATGTCAACAGAATTTCTGTAAGACAAAAAGCTTATGAAGGCATGTTGGTGGATGAAATAGAGCTGAAAAGATGCAGAAGGGAGCTGCACGAGAACCCATTTTCCTAGGGAACCAGTGGCATGGGGAGCCAGGTCTCACCGGTCTGGGATTGTGCTCATGTCTTCCCAGCTGTACATTCAGAGATGTCATGTTGGCAGCTTGAAATTGGCGATGCTAGGAGTACAAATCAGGGCCTCCCTCCCTTCTCATTAGCTGGTTGTTAAGCATTTACCAGCACAAGATTGAAAGGAACCCCATAGAAAATCTAAGCTCTGGGTAATCTTGTCCAAAAGGTAAGAATGAAGAGTGAGCCCAGAAAAGGGAATAGTGATAATTAAAGGTCTAGGCCAGTGGTGCCAGTTGGTCCTTATTCCTTTTACCTGATTTCTGCAAGCTTGGCATTCATCTCAATGCCTCCTCTAGAGCAGTGGTTCTCAAACCTTAGCTGGCTTCATGATCACCTGGAGGCTGGTTCACACACAGATTGCTGGGCCTCACTCCCTGATGCAATTGTTCTGGAATGGACGGCAAGAATTTACAGCTCAGAAGTTCCAGACACTGCTGCCGCTGCTGCTGGTGGTGGTCTGGGACCACATGTGGAGAACCAGTGTTCCAAAGAAATTAAAGGAGAAACTTAGGCTGGATATTGGCATTGCACAGTAAAGTACTTCTCATTCAGACGCCCAAGGTGTCCCAGCTGGCTTACTGCTCGGCATCCTAATGTTAGCCTACCATGCCACACACCTCTGCCATTGGAGACAGCCAGTTCACTCTGCCGTTCAGCTGAGAGGCCTGTTGAGGAAACCAGGCCAGGCCTTCTGTCGCTCCTAGAATCAACCTCATCTTTCTGGTAGGCATTAATCATTTACAGACATGTCAATGCAACCTCTTGATTAGTCTTCAACTTTACCATCAGCCTTTAGTCAGAACATAGATGATGTGCTCATGTTTACAAAACAAACTATGTGCTATTAATGTTAATGTAAACATAGTGGAAATGGCAGAAATTGGAAAACAAAGTTGGGAAGACAGGCCGAAAAAAAGAATACAAACAAATATTTTACACAGTGAATGTCTAAATGACTGTTTAAAGTTGATAGCAAGATATATAGAGTTATAGGTATCTTATTCAACTTTGCCAAGGCAATCAATAAAGAATTGGAAAATTTTGCATGTCTCAAAAATAGGAAGGATGAAGAAAGAAGTATCATGAGGAAATAAATCCTCATTTTTTTATAGTAGGGAGTAGAGTTTGGTAAAAGCAAATAAAGAAATGAAGACATATGCATATTATTTAGGGTTTTGGAAGTAACAGTCAGAGTAAAGAGACATGGTTACAAGCAATGACCTCTGAGGAGCAGATAGTTGGTGTGGAAACTGGGGACAACCCTGGTGCTTCGCATTATCACACCTATGCTATCTGGTAACACAAATGGACGTGTGAATGTATTATTCTTTTTTAAAAATGTTATTTCCATTGAGATGACATCTTGTTGGTATGGACAGTCTTGAGCATTTATAGTTTACAGCTTCATTTGAAAATGGACGATGGATTCACAAGCCTTTTTAATGCAGACGTGCTGGCAGAAAATATGCTATTCTTTGTAAATAAAACCCTGGCCTGCTCACAGAATGCTCACCTGAATTAAAACAATTACTAGCTGACTGAAAATTGACTGAACAATTTCATCTTTCAGCTTCCTCTTTGAGTCTTCGGAGACTACTAGTAACGATACAAGCAGATCAAGAGGATGATGACTTCTGGGCCAGTGGCTTCTAATAGCCATGAAACCAGATTGCAAATGGGCCTAACATCCAAGCATTCTAAAGTTGTTTGAAATCCGAATCCACACATTGCCAGCTTTAGGATAGGCCAATAATCCGCTGCCCCGTAAATTGGCCTCTGATTTGAAGAATATAGTATTTTTAGTCTGGCAATTTCCAGTTATAAAGAGGTGAATTTATTCAGGGTCTTTTAAAGACTCTCAGGGTCTCTGGCTTTATGTTTGTCTTGCATCTTAAGAGCTATGACGATGAAATCCCACATGAGATTGCATCCAGTTGCCCTTCTGTCGGCTAAATCCATTTGTTGTTGATTCTGTCCTTCAATAACAGTAAATGGTTAATGAAACCACAGCCCACCTTTCATTTCAAGGTGCAAACTTTTAATATATATGTGGCTTGATGGCCTTCCTTTGCCAAAAAGTATATTTATTCATCAATTTTATGATCTGTTATGATCGGGAATGAGTCATGCCTCAATATCTGTTGCTTTCAAGACCCTGACACAATCATAATGATTGTTATTTTGCATTCTAGGTGGCTATTTATTAATGTGTAAGACCATCTACATTGAAGATAATGGAGAAAAATGTCTCTATCAGCTGAGGCAGCCTGGCAGGGCAAGTGTTGAAAGCTGGTACTTCATTTTCCTCTGTCATTTAGGATGGAGCACAGAGGCACTCGCCTCTGAAGTATATTGTTAGTAGCTATCTCTGGAACGACAACACTTTTTCCAAAGAATCTGCATACCCTCTGCTTCTTTGTCAAGAGCAGGACACTTGGAAGATGGGGATGGGACTTGCTGAAGCCACATTGAACTTCCTGTATCATATAATTAATCAAACATCCCTTGGATCATTATTGATTCTGTTTTTGATAGATTCTTTCAAAGTTTGCTCTTCTAAGTATGCAGAGTAAAATGAACAGGAGAAATAATAATTTTTCATTTTAAAGATTTTCTTAGAAAATTGAAGGAGGTTTTTTTTTTTTATAGTTGAAGGCCATGACTTCAGTTCTTCAGTCTAGTTTGAAAATTCTTTCTAGTTTTAGGTGGCATCTATACACTAATCTCGGAATCGATTCTGTTGTGTTTGACTTCATTGGAGCAACGTTCTGTATCAGCTCTTGGAAAGTACTCCCAATATCATGCTTCTTATTGAATGAAAAGTAACATTTTCCTTCTTGTCTCCAGAAATGCTTCTTCCAACCTTGAAACAATATCCCCCAAAAGGGTCTAGGAAAGGTGAGAATGTAGAATATTTTTGGTATAGACTGGTTTAGTAAGACAGAAACAAAAAATGAGCATTTATTATTTTTTGGACTAGATTTGTATGTGGTCTTACTAAACCATTTAACTTCTCTCTCATTCTGATTTTTCCTTACATCTGTAAAAAATTAATTTCCAACAACACTTTTGATTCTAAAATTGAAGGTTTATCAAGAAAGTAGATAGCTGTGTTAGTGAGGATGTTTCTAAAGCACATAGACATTGGTTATTAGTAGAGGGGATAGAAAAGAGCTAGACTCCCCTTCTGTCTGGTCTCTCGGCTTCCAGAGAGCAGGAGTGGCTACTTTCTTTTATTGGCAGCTCTTTCCAGTTTTTACTAAAGCTTCTTGCAGTCAGTGCCTCGGTCAGTGCTGATGTTCAACTGGTGAACATTCAAACCCTGGCTGGCGGCAGCTGTGGTAACTCATGGGGTCGCTATGCTGTGTACTTTCCTCTTACACCAAGGTGACCACATGGCCATCAGGAAGAAGGAGCATATTCTGTAGTCCTTTCTATATTTTAAAGGGCATGAGCATAAAGATAGGAGCTGAAGAAATGGAAGTGGTGACCTTTGTAGGTACGTGGTGGGTGGATGGGATTGGGGCAGAAGCTTTCAGATCTAGGTTCATGGAAATGACAAATACCAGCACTGCTACTGAGAAAGGGTTGTGGGTAGGAGAGCCTGGTGGGAATCAAAATACTCAAGGGAGGTTCTTCTTGTGCCTCTGAATTCCTGCTCCTTTGATCTTCACCCCATTCTTGTTAGTTCCAGAGCAAAGCTCCTCTTCTTCCTCTTTTTCCTCTGCTCTCCATTTGTAATTCCCTGGGCTTATCCCCCTTCAGAAATAACTGAGTAAACCTGTCCTTTACAATAGGGCATCCAAGTTCAACCTTCTTTTTGTTCTGTTGGCCTTTATTTTAAAAATAAATAATTGGAGATGAATGCAAACCACCCATAATGATTTACTTTAAAAAAGTCATGTCATGATTGCTTGGAGGGGAAGATTTATAATAGTTAATATAAGTTATAAATCAGTGAGGCAGAAGAAAACTTCCAGGGAGAGCAGACCAGAAATTGGATTTGCTCTGACACAGTGAGAATGCCTTCAAAATGTGCAGTGACATTTGTACATGTCATAAAGATGATTATTCTGCATCAACGTCTGACAAGGTTAGACCTCAGGTGCTGTCTTTAAGATTAAGAAAATCAGCATTGACAGCAGTAGGCTGGGTTTAAAGAAATTCAAATGTTCAAGCATTGACAAGATTGTTTGGGAGAAGCATATGGGACAAGGAATGCAGGCATGATGCAGAGATTCACTGTGGATGAGTAGGGGAAGAGACATTATGTGACGGGAATTCAGTGTGTAGAACAATGATATTTCAACCATGGGCAGTACGCTACTGAAAGACTCACTATGTTTAACAAAGTAAATTTGAAAGGATAATTATGCAGGACCAAAAGAGGCTGCTGTGTTTCTGCCTATGCATCTGCATATCCACTGACTTAATTCCATAAAAACATCAAATTAAAGCCTAATATATATAAATTTAATGCAATACTAAATGCATTGGTAACTAGAATTAAGATGAGGATTATACCAAAAACAATTTTGTGAAAGCAGAACAAAGTTGGAGGCCCTGCATTGCCTGATTTCAGGACTTACATGAAAGTTGCAGTGACCGAGATAGAATTGTGTTGGCATGAGGATAGGCATAGAGTTCAATGGAACAGAACAGAAACACCAGTCATAGGTCCACACATATTTGTCAATTGATTTTCATCAAAGGTGACAATGCAATTAAATGGGGATCAGACAACTTTATCAAAAATGGTGTTAGGACAATTGACTATCCAAATGGAAAATAAATAGTATCAGCTCTTTCCTCATGCAGTACACAAATAACAAACCAAGAAAGATCATAGACATAAACGTAAAAGCAAAAATTAAACCACTTCTAGAGGAAAACATCTTTCTGACCTACGACAAGCAAAGACAGCATGAAAACCAAACTCTGTAGGAAAACATAGAAAAACAGGACTACATCTAAATTAAAAACTTCTGCTCTTCTAATGACACCACCAAGAAAATAAAAAAGGCAAACCACAAACTGGGGGAAAACCTTTGTAATATATATACAGTCATCAAAGGAGTTGTATTTGGAACACATAAAGAACTTACAAGTCAACGACAGGAACTAACAATGCAATTTAAAAATTGCCTGAAGATTTGAAGAAACATTTCACAAAAGAAGATATACAAGTGCAAGTCAATACTTTAAAAGATGCTCAATATCATTAGTTAACACGAAAATGCAAATTAAAACAGTGAGATACTGTTAGATACCACTAAAATTAGAACACCCTGAAAGTACCAAGAATTTGGTGAGAATACAGAGCAGCTGGAACTTTCCTACATTACTTTTGGAAATTTAAAATAGAAAACTATCTTGAAAAAAACTTGACAGTCTTTACAAGTTTAAATATACACTTATCATAGGACCCAGAAATCCTGCTCGTGCACAAGACAAATGAAACATATGTTCCTACAATTACTTATACGTATGTGCTCATAGCAGCCTTGTTCATAATAGATGCATGCTGGAAGTACACAGGTTTCCTTCAACAGGAGAAGAGCTAAACAAACTGTGATTTATTCACAGAATGGAATATTATTCAATATTTAAAAGGATCAATCTATTCATTTGTGTGAAACATAGATGAATATCAGGAACATAATTGTGATGGTTAATTTTATGTGTGAACTTGGCTGGGCCATAGTGCCCAGATATGAGGTCAAACATTATTCTGGATGTTTCTGTGAGAGCGTTTTTGGATAAGATTAACATTCAAATCAGTGCACTTTGAGTAAAGCAGATTGCTCTCCATAATGTGAGTGGGCCTCATCTAAGAAGTTGAAGGCCTTTGCAGAACAAAGAATGACCTCCTCTGAGTGAGAGGGAATTCTGCCAGCAGGAGGCCTGGGACCTGAAGTGCAATAGCGATTCTTTCCTGGGTCTCCAGCTTGCCGGCCCACCCCATGGGTTTTGGACTTAACAACCTCTAAAATTGTATGATCCAACTGCGTGACTCTCTCCACACACACACACACACACACACACACGTACACATGCATGCATGCACACACATGCGTGCACACACACACATGCACACACATACACACGCACACACACCCTATTGATTCTGTTTCCCTGGAGAACACAGACTAATAAAATTGTGCATAAGAAGAGCAGCTCTACAAAAAACATGCGTACAGCTGAGCCTTCAAGAACACGGGTGTGAACTGCATGGTCCACTTAAATGCAGATTTTTCCTATAAATATAGAATAATACTTTAAATGTATTTTCTCTTCCTTATGATTGTAATAACATTTTCTTTTCCCTACCTTACTCTATTGTAAGAACATAGCATATTTTATTTTAAAATATATGTTAATCAACTGTTTATGTCATTGATAAGGCTTCTTTCTGATCAATAGGAGGCTATTAGTAAAGTTTTGGGGGGAGTAGAAAGATACACGTAGATTTTTGATTATGTGGGGAGTTAGTGCCCCTAACTCCTGGGCTGTCCAGGGGAAGCTGTACTGTAGAATTCTATTTATGACCCTCTGGAAAAGCCAAATTTAATCAATGGTGACAAGAAGCAAGTCAGAGGATTCCTGAGGCTGAAGCCTGGGTAGAATGGAACATTGGTACAATATTCTTTATTTTGATAGTAGCGATGATTACACTTGTATATAAATTTGTCAAAATTCATCAAGAGATCCATTTAAAATGGGTGTAGTTATTGTATGCAAATTATGCCTACAGAAAGTTAATTTTGAAAATACAAAGCTTAGAAGAAAGGGAAAGTTTTGCATAGGCTTAGGGCTGTTTCACTGGAAGTAATTGAAGGCATTTGCACATGGTGAAGTGTGGATGGCAATGTTCGGTGTTGTGGAGAAGGAAGACTGAGGTTATCTCAGGGCTTGGACACTAGTGGTGGGGAAAACATCCTAAACTTGAGCCCATGGAGGGGTTAGAAAAGCATTGGAGAAACTTAAATATAATACAACGAAAAAGAGAGAGAATTTATCGCAGGCATTTTTTTATATGGAACTTCCAGAACAGCTGAGAAACCACTTGTAGAGAATTTGGGATGTAAAAAAAATGAGTTGACTATCAAGGAACCCACATTAAACTCACATGTAGACGCAATGGGTCTTCTTTGTCATTTTCCCTCAGGGAACTTTTTAGAAAATATAGATTTCAGAGCCTTACACCTAATGATTCTCAATCTTAGGTGAGGCTTAGAGGTCTAACTAAAAAAAAAAAAAAAAAAAATGTTTTTCTCGCGTTCCACGGAGCAGACAGGCTTGAGAAACACTTCCAAGATAATCCGTAAGGCATAGGAAAAGTTTCTGATATCAGGCAAGTGACAGGTGGTGAGGAAGTGAGGATGTGGTCACACAGGTGCAGACTCCAAAACTTCTGACCTTCACCTTCCTGAGTTAAATTTCCATAAGGGAGACTTACAGAATACAATACAGGAAAACGAACTCTCCCTGGTCATAATGTGTTTTTGCCTGGCTTCGGTAGGAACTGCAGAATTTGTCTGGATTAAGCCAGTATTTACTTTGTGTGCTGAAATTCTGGGTGAAACCAAAGCAGGTGTATTTGAGACATGTTAACTATGCTAAAGAACCAATTCCAAGATTCTCCTTATGAGTTGATTTCATTATCAAATACTCTTTTACTGAGAAAAACCCCACCATTCATAGACTCTCGTGCATTTGAGAACCTTTATATAATTAAAATTTAGCACAAACAATTGTATGTCATTAAACACATTGATAAGCTAAATGCAACTCTGAGAACTTGTCGCATTTGAGGTGAAAAATGATTAGATCGGCACATCTTTTGACCTCAATCTCCATGGAAAATGATTCGAGTAAAACAAATTAGACTAAGAGGAATATAGGAACAGTTTTCTTGTTGAAGAACAAAGCCATGTTATAAACCCTTGAATCTGAAATCGTGAATATAATTAACTTTATATCTTTGTGGAATGAAGTTGCTAAAATATCCTTAACAGGAGGAAGTGGGCTTTTGAGAATGCTATAACTATTTTAGCTATACTTTAGGAGCTTTCCCCTTTTGCACTTTTAACGTGCAATCTCAGCCTCTGAAGTAGGAGTTCTTTAGGCAATGAAATTTGGTTTATAACTGTATTTCCTCAGGATCACCGAGGACTAGAAACTGCATGTCAAAGACTTCTGTCAGAGTTAATTTTGGAGTTTGCTATGGGTAGTCTGTTAACTGCTCAGTATCTGTGGAGCATACTACATTCTGGCATTCTGAAGAGCAGAAGAAATATAAAATCCTACTAGTGGGAAGAGACATTATTGGTTGTTTTTTCCACTTTCCTACCATCTTCTTTCATGTGCTTTCTATAGGCCAACTGCAACTTCTACTTTAATGCCTCTTGTGATGGGAGACTCCCTCCCTCAATACTATTTCACTGAGAGTGAGCCTTCATGAAATAAAAGGTCATTCTCATCCAGAGCTTTTCTTTAAATTCTACAGATTGACCCTAGCTTTACAAAAAACCCCAGGAAACTTGTATTTCTGCATGTTACCCCATTAATATCTGGAAAAGCATAACGTTCCCCATGAATTCTCTATTTCCTTGGCTGAAAATTTCCTGTTTTTATAGCCTTTTATGGCATATTTCTTCTCACCTACAGAATAATGCCAAATGTTTTATCATGTCAAGGACCCTAATCCTCTAATTTCTCCTTCATTGTTTTAAAGTTTCACTTCCTGTCACTGTCTGGTACCTCTTCTATGTGCCAACCATGCTGAAACATCCATGGTGTGCCAAACACGGCATACTCCTTTACGGTGACCTATTTGGAGACATACTTTCTCTTGTGCCTGAAGAGTTTCCTACCCAGCAAACTCCTATCAGTTTTTAGGACTTGGTTTAGTGGCACCTGCTCTGGAAGTCCTCCTAGATCCCTCCAGGGCATAACGTGGCAGTGCATGTAGTGAATTTAACCAATGGACGGAGGTAGGGATATCTGGGAACTGGTAACCGAGGGAGACGAGTGGTTCTGGGAGCAGATAATCACTCTGAAAGGGAAGGATAAGAATACTGGACAAAGCCAGGCAGGCAGGTCAAAGTCAAGACAGACACAAATCACGAGAACCAGGGCCTCCAGCAGGAAAAAATTCGGGAGAAAACATGACCAGCTCCAGGAGAGCACAAAGACCTGAAGGTTACTATGCAGTTTGTCAAAGTCCAAGCAGGTAACAGCTATTTACGGGTCCCTGACTGCACGTGAGGTGAGTTGTGTCCTCTGTTGTGCTGAGAGAGGAGCAAGGGGGCCACAACCCCTGCCCTCTGGTTCTTTACAGTCCAGTTGGGGACACTTGCAGAATAGCAGTGATGCCCCTTTGTGACAGAGCTATGATGGTGGAAATGCAGGGGCTCTGGGACACTTAGCAGGGACCCCGGTCCTGCTCGCACCTGTCTGAATTCTGGGGAGCTTCTGTCCTGGTCTCCCCCTACTGGGCTTGCCTTCCCACTCCCGTGACCTCCTGCAGATTCCTCAGTCCTGCTCCCACCTGTCTGAATTCTGGGGAGTTTCTGTCCTAGTCCACCCCCCGCCGCCGGTCTCGGGCTTGCCTTGCCTTTCCCATGACCTTCCCCTCTGTCCACTCCAGTCTCAGACTACACTGCTGATCCAGGTAACAGCCTGCTGCTCTCTCTTCTGCTTAGCAGTTTTTATTTACATCACGTTCACTCCCCAATTCATCATCAGAGTGGCTGCTCCAGTCCTGTCCCTTCCAATCAAGCTCAGATCCTTTATCCTCACCACATGACCTTGTCTCCCATTTTCCTGAGCAGATTGAGGTCACCCAGTGAGAACTCCCTCATCCCTCGAGCCCTTGCCACCTGCCAAAACCCTGCTGCATCTAATTATTTCTGCACTTTTGCTCATCCCCTTTTCTTTCCTTCTGACTTAGGACAAAAGGTAACCTTCCTCCATGATGATGGCCTCCCATGCTTTGCTGTCCCCCTGCCCCCCCCCCCCGCCTTTCCTTATGCAGAACTCTCTCTGCTTCTCTCCCTCTCCTTGCAAACTTCGATTTCTCCCTCTGCACTTGCTGTACCGGAATGCATGCACATGTACTGGACTCAATCTGAAGATATCCTTTCCAGATCCTGAGTTTCCCCTCACCCTCTAATTACCATTTCCTTACTGTCCTCACCAAACCCATGCACAGGTGGAAACATCCCATATTTATTTGGCAATGTGTTGGTAACTTAAGTAAGGGGCATCAGACTTGTGTTTCTCTGTGGCTCCATTTTTTTTTCCAGACTGATTCCTTTTTCTCTTCTGTTCAGATTATTATTATCGGTCCTACTGGTGGTATTGCCATCAACTCTTCTTACTCTGCTCTGCTTGATGGCAAATATCTGTAGGCAATTATCAAGTCTTTTAAGTAAATGTGTAGGTTCAAAGCATCGACTACCTGCATTCCAATCCTGGCTCTGCAAAATACTAGCCGTGTGAGGTGGGCAGGTATTCAACCAACCCAAACCTCAGGTTCCTTGTTTGTAAAGTTAGCAGAACTATAGCACCTACCTATTTGGGCTGCTGTGATTACTAAATAAACAATAAGTAACGCTTTGAAAGTGATAACAGCATGCCTGGTGAAGGGGAGCAACACACACCATCCTGAAATATGTCTCTTTGGCATATTGATTACTTTGAGCTGGTTATTTTTAGGAAACAGCAGACACAGGTGAAGCTCTGAGAACCAAGTAGAAGTTACCCTTTTGTAAGAGGTGTTTACATGTACAAGGGGAATCTCCTTTGTAGGAGTGTCTCCCTCCCTGTGCCCAGAAAAGAGGATGCCTGAGTCCCTAGAAAAGCTTATTGATGGATGAGGCAGGAACTAAAGCTGCAAACAACCCTACAGTGTTTACTGTGCTTTTTACTTGCAAAACCCTTGTCACTGTTCACTCTTTTCCTGGTAACCTTCCATAACTGCCTCCCTTTGTCCCCACACCTTCTGTCTGTAGCTGGAGATGGTATCTAAGGGGTGGCTTGGGCCATTTTAGGGGTCTCTGTTTTCCGTGGTTTCTCCCATGCATGCAGGAGGCACACATGTTTTTAAAACATATGATTTTCTCCTGTTACTCTGTCTTTCATTAGGGGGATGGGTCTAGAAGAGTAGAGGGACTAGGAAGATCGGTAGGGGAAGAAAGGGATAAAGAAAGGGGGGGTAATCAGAAGGGGGAATGAAGCATGAGAGACTATGGACTCTGAGAAACAAACTGAGGGCTTCAGAGGGGAGGGGCTGGGGGAATGGGATAGACTGGTGATGGGTAGTAAGGAGGGCACGTATTGCATGGTGCACTGGGTGTTATACACAACTAATGAATCATCGAACTTTACATCAGAAACCAGGGATGTACTGTATGGTGACTAACATAATACAATAAAAAAACATAAAAAAAAAAAAAAGAAGAGTAGAGGGAAAATTATTTTTCCTCCCCTACACTGGCAAAAAGTAACCACTCAGATACTAATTATCATTATTAAGCCATATTCCTTACCCAGTATCCCTTTCCTGTTATCCATAATTTCTTGCTATATCAAGTTGCTAATGTTGTGTTTTTTTGCACATGATGAGCTGCCAGATGTAAAGATGGTCATGAGAATAATGAACCTTTATTCACTTATTATGACAGTGCAGGCAAGAAACAAAAAAGAGGTGCTAGTTCCCTGGTATTCCAATTTCTAACTGGAAGCAGCACCTGGAGAGGTTCCAATGATGGCAGCACCAACATGGGATTATCCCACAGCCTCTGAACAAAAGGCTCGTACGTGTTTATGAACCCCAGGTCTGGGGATAGACTGCAAGGGCAGGCAGGGCTAGAAGTGGGGAGGTGCTGAGTCAGAGGAGAGATAGGTTCCTTAGCCAAGGCCCCCTTGGGGCTGAGGTGCTTGCTTTAGGGATGCAGATATGCATGTGACATCTCCAGCCTGGGTTGGGGGGCACCCCTCCTTCCCAGTCCTTGACTGATACTCTCTCCAGAAAACTGCAGTGAGGGAACAACCGGGTTTCAAAGTCAGCAAAAGAGTATTTGAAAAGTTAGGAATAATAAACAATTTGAGAATTTTTTTTTTAACAAAACTGCTTGTTTAGATACCAGATTGGTTAATATCAAATAGACATTACCTGTTCCACCAGAGAGAAATTATTTGCAGCTGTACTAGGCAAAAATCTTTGAATTAACCTTTGCCTCTCAGACTTGTAAATTGCTCAGACAATAAAAGTCATGTCTAGCGATGCATTGAAAAGAAAAAAGAAACAGTACTCTTACCTGTTTCTAAGTTTGTGGTAATTTTTCTGACATTATGAAATGTGGTTATTCTGACCTACCTTACAGGGTTGTTGTAGTAAATAAGGTATTGTATGTTAAGCCCATACAAATTATATAGTGATCACTCACATGCCAGGTGCCGTTAGGATCAGTGGATTGCTGGTTTCTCCTCCGTAACCCTTACATCCTGACTTTTCTGCGCTATTCAACCGAAATGTTCTGTTGGAAGGGACATCCTGGTAGCTAAGTTAATTGGCCTATTTTCGGGTATAGCTATTACCATATTTCCTTCTAGCATTTGGCCCAATTAAGTATCTCCTACTTCTTGAAACTTTCTCTTTCTTTGGTATCTTTTTCCCAATTCCTGTCCCTTCTCACCACATTGTGTTTCTTGACTCGTTCTCCTCCCGTTTCATTTCCATGTGAGCATCCCTGCAGAGTTTAACTTACTCCATCTCCTTCTCTCCATGCCTTTATATCTCACACAGACAACCTATATTTCTAGTCGTCCCCCCAATACTAATTATGGGCATATTTTCAATTACATTTGGGAAATTTCCACCTGTACATTTTATCAGCATTTTACACCAAGCCCATCTTATCTTAGTATAACACCTCCTGCTTCAGGAATATTATTATTTAATTTCTGAGAAACAACCAATATTCTAAGGCATTCAGGCTTGACACTCTTCACTGTACCTTTTGACTCTTCCTTTCCTTTATTCACCATTTTTAATGAATTGCCCAAACTCTTTGACTTAAAGTACTCCTCACATTGTGGTTGACTGCTACTTTGGTGGTCCCAAATGAACTATGTGATTTGTAGTTCCAGTGGTGTACCAAAGGGGATGGGGGGCAGCCGGTCCTGGAATGCAGGCATTGCCTCTAGAGAATTTAAAAATTGTGATAAAATCAACTGAGAGCTTGTCTGCTTTTTGTTTCCCCTATGTACTTCAATTTGGAACCATGTCAGTGAGAGCATGCTTCTCCCTGCTGGTGGCCCTCTCCCATTGCCTCCCCACTGGGTATGCACCCTCCTGTAGTTACTTTGGGATGCAACATTAACAAGCATGATGCATTCAAAGGCTGATAACACATACACGCTAGAGCTTGTCCTCTCGGAGTGTTTGCTCATTTAGCCTCCATGCTGTAAGAAGCCTATGCCACATGGTGATGCCATGTGGAAGGCAGCTGAGGAGCTCTGGTTAACAGCCCCACCTGAGTCTTTTACTTCTTCTGGTTATGTTGCAGATCTAGTAATGATCTTAAATTACACATCCCCAAAATAGTTTTTATCTATTATAATAATACAAAATAGAAATGACATAAAAATAGCTGATATAGTCATGTTCTGAGAAATACAACTGCAATAAGAATTGGATTGATCTAGGTCAACATCAGTTGACTTAGCGAGTAATATGAAAGGTCACTAGCAACTGACAGAAAGAATTGAGGCTTTTCCAAACTTAATCAGACTTCATGAAATAAAAAGGCAGGAATTAACATTTTTAAAACACCAATATTCTTATTTTCTGATGTAGAACTCAGTAAAATCTAGCATATGGGCAGATCTACAAAGAAGTGAGTAAACTTGAGTGAGTTTAATAGTTCTTATGATTTAAAAAAAAGAAATTTAGAAATTCTTTTTCAAAAAATAAAAATACCTGACACTCAATGTTCGTAGATTTTAAGCAACAATTAATGTGATATTGATTAAGCACTGAATTGAACACTGAGATATCAGAATGTGTGAAGATCAAGCAACATGCAGACCCTGTCCTCAAGAAACATTCAGTCAGGGACGCCTGGGTGGCTCAGTTGGTTAAGCATCTGCCTTTGGGTCAGGTCATGATCTCATGGTCCTGGGTTTGAGTCCGCATTAGGTTCCCTGCTCCATGAGGAGCCTGCTTCTCCCTCTGCCACTCCCTGCTTGTGCTCTTTTTCTCTCTGTGTCAAATAAATAAATAAAAACTTCAAAGAAATTTCAGTCATTTGAGAAGTGGGACATATGCACTTAAAATTTTAGTGTAAGACTTAATCAATAATGTTTAGTAAAAGGGAAAGAGGTAATTCTCAGAATTATGTGTTTAAGTGCCCAACAAAATATACAAAAACAAGGGAAGTGCCTATAACTCAGAAAAATGAATTTTTCTTTTGGGTCCATATGGAGAAATCCTGAAATAAAATATTGGAATGTGGGTAAGTGTCAGACTGTGTGAAATACCAAGTGTATTCCATGTTCACCTAACACATTAAAGATGTTCATTTTAATTGTATGCAGCTATGCAAGACTAAAAAGTTTTTCATATTTAAACATTTTTCCCCTTTTAATCAATGTTAACAAGCAATTTAGAAAGAAAGGTGCCTTAAATAGTACGGATCATTCATTCTGTAGCTGTAGAAAAATGTTTCCTTCTTACCTTCTAGGTTGTCTGCCTGGTCTATGATTAAATTGATATAAGACAGATTAACAAGAGAAAAACAAATCTCATACATACAGGAGCCCTACAAAGAGGCTCTTGGATGGGCATTTGAGGCTTATATGCCATCCTGAGCTAAGGAGAAGGGGTAGGGGCCTGAGACTTCAAAGGGGAGGAAGATAATTCATAGAAGATGGGAGAGCAAATGATTGGTAAACAAATGTTTGCTATGCCATGCAGGTAAGTCTTTCTGCTGTAAAAAAAAAAAAAAAGTTATTTCTGGCTTTGGGGAGCAAGAATTACTGTCCTCTTTAAGGTCCCTCTAGCTGCACTAAGAATCAAATTGACATGTGAGAGATTAATTTCATAGGTATGGGGACTCCACACAGATGTGGAAATTCCAAAGACAGGCATGATGAGGTATACATGTCATCCTGAACTAAGGAGAGGGGGCTGGGGGCTGGGACTTTGATGGGAAGGAATGCACTTCATGGGGCAATAAGAGCATATGTTTGGTAATTAGATGTTTGCCCTGCTACACAGATGGGTCACTCAGATAAAATTTATCTCTGCCAAAACCTTCTTATTCTGGGAAAGACCCCAAGTTTAGATTCTTCTATATAATTAAAGGAGGAACAAAAAATTTTTTTTTTTTGAGCCTTCATGGTCTCGATTGCTTTCAGCTTAAAATAGTCCATAAACCAAAGTGGCTCATCTTGAGAGGCCTGCCCTTGCCCCCTACACTGATAATAGCTCTTCCTGGTTCGAACCCCCATCTAAATTCTTTTAGACAGTTAAGAGAGAAGTACAAAGCTCTTCTTGAGTCTGTTGGCTTTGATCGTCTTGATTGTTGGGCCTTGAGGCGATAACCCACACGCCAAAGTGGCACATTCTGGGGCGGTGTGCCCAGAACTCCGTCAATTCACTTTACAAATGATTATTAATGGTCTTTTACTCTGTGGCACACTGTGATGTAAGAATGGGGATGTAAGAATGAGGAGGATAAACATTCCCTCTTGGAGCCAGAGAAGGTTTACTGGGAATGAGATAGCAGAGAACTGAGGGCAAGTGGGGGTGTGAATGGATATCATGCTCCAAGGCTCTGTACTTGTTCTGGCTTGTCCAGTTCAATAGCTCAGCTAACACATACTCAGAAAGTACTAAAACAAGATGCAGTGGCTGATGATTGGGGTGTTGAGATGAAAAGTCAAGACTCAGATGGAGAAGACACATCGTGGGGATTTGGTGGTGTGCCGAGTGCTGTGTGCACAGAGTTTGTATATTGGTTTCTGAACACATTAGGCTTCAGGAGCTCAGAGGGGGCATTTCACTTGGTCTGAGAGGATAGGGATGACTGATAATTGAGCCAAGCTGAGCTGTGGATCTGCTCTACTTAGTACAGTATTTTTTATTTTGTACTTGGATGAAGACCTAGAAAGTATAAAAAGTAAGCCTTGTGACAACAAGGGATGAGTTAACCTATATGATTAGCAGTGCCTAAAACATAAAAAACACTAAATAAATATGTCTTGAATAATCGAATAAGAGGCATTTTTATTATACTTGTGAATGAAAGCAAAAAAAAAAAAAACCCACGTTAATTAACAAAATTAAAATATAAGAACTTCATTGGTTGAAACAACTGTCCTTAATACAAAATTTAATAGTGAAAAATGTAGCGGATTGTATTAAATTTATATAATCTAATGGTCATACTGAAATGGCAGCACCTTCTCAAAATGAGTCTGCATTATGATGTTGTCAAAGAAAGTAAAGGCATTACTTACATTGAAGTAGAGTGTTCAGTGCAAAGGTATTGAAAATTCCACTGGTCTCATTGCATTTATCAGAACCTCTGCATAATTGTCTACAGTTCTTAGTGCAATGTTTACAGAGTGAGTGTGACAAAATTGAATATATATGCGGAAAGGCAGTCAGAGCAATACAAGTGTTAAACTTTTTAACATGAAGAATGCAGTGACCCATTCCTACTCTCAAATATATGGTTCTTTAGAATTAGAGAATTGATTTTCATTGTAGAGGAGAACTTTCCTCAAGAAGAATAGCACTATTTTGTCAGTGACACCATAGGTCCTGGCCTTGATTTTGGAAGTTCATTATACTTCTGTAATTTATGACTTTAGAAAAATAAGAATAGGAATATGATTTATGAAGAAAGTGTAAATGGTACTTTCACTTCATAAAATAAATTCTTATTTTCTATTTGGTTTAAGTCCTGATTTATTATATAATTTTTATATATTCATGTATTGATAGTATTTTATAAGTTTAAAACTTTAAAGGTAGTGCTTTATAAATTCTATTTATTTATTTATTTATTTATTTATTTATTTTTAAAGATTTTATTTATTTGTTTGACAGAGATAGAGACAGCCAGCGAGAGAGGGAACACAAGCAGGGGGAGTGGGAGAGGAAGAAGCAGGCTCATAGCGGAGAAGCCTGATGTGGGGCTCGATCCCAGAACGCTGGGATCACGCCCTGAGCTGAAGGCAAACGCTTAACCGCTGTGCCACCCAGGCGCCCCTCTATTTATTTTTTAAATTTAAATTATAGGTAGTTAACATACGGTGCAGTATTGGTTTCTGGAGTAGAATTCAGTGATTCATCACTTACATACAACACCCAGTGCTCATCACAAAATGTGCCCTCCTTAATCCCCATCACCCATCTAGCTCATCCCACACCCACCTCCCTCCATCAACCCTCAGTTTGTTCTCTATTGTTAAGAGTCACTTATGGCTTGTTTCCCTCTCTTTTTTTCTTTTCTTTTCCCCCTTCCCATATGTTCATGTTTTCTTTCTTAAATTCCACATATGGGTGAAATCACGTGGTATTTTTCTTTCTCTTACTGACTTATTTCACTTTGCATAATACACTCTAGCTCCATCCACATCCTTGCAAATGGCAAGATTTTGTTCTTTTTGATGGCTGAGTGATATTCCATTGTGTGTGTGTGTGTGTGTGTGTGTGTGTGTGTGTGTGTGTGTATCTCACATCTTCTTTATCCATTCATCAGTCAATGGACCTTTGGGCTCTCTCCATAGTTTGGCTACTGTTGATAATGCTGCTATAAACATCAGGGTGCATGTATCCCTCCAGATCTGTATTTTTGTATCTTTTGGGTAAATATCTATTAGTGCAATTGCGAATCGTAGGGTAGTTCTATTTGTAACATTTTAAGGAACCTCCATTCTGTTTTCCAGAGTGGTGGCACCAGTTTGCATTCCCACCAACAGTGCAAGTGTGTTCCCCTTTCTCTGCATCCTCGCCAACACCTGTTGCTTCTTGTGTTGTTAATTTTAGCCATCCTGCAGGTGTGAGATGGTATCTCATCATGGTTTTGATTTGCATTTGATGTTGAGCATCTTTTGGTGTGTCTGTTAGCCACCTGGATGTCTTTTTTGGAAAAGTGTCTATTCATGTCTTCTGCCCAATTCTTAACTGGGTTATTTGTTTTTTGGGTGTTGAGTTTGATAAGTTCTTTGTAGATTTTGGTTACTAACCCTTTATCACATATATTGTTTGCAAATATCTTCTCCCATTCCATAGGTTGCCTTTCAGTGTGTTGTTTCCTTTGCCATGCAGAAGCTTTCTATCTTGAAGTCCCAATAGTTCATTTTTGCTTTTGTTTCCCTTGCCTGTGGTGACATGTCTAGTAAGAAGTTGCTACAGCCAAGGTCAAAGAGGTTTCTGCCTGTGCCCTACTCTAGGATTTTGATAGTTTCATGTCTCACATTCAGGTATTTCATCCATTTTGAATTTATTTTTTGTATGGTGTAAGAGAGGGGTCCAGTTTCATTCTTCTGCATGTTGCTGTCCAGTTTTCCCAGCAGCATTTGTTGACATGACTGTCTTTTTCATTCTTTCCTGCTTTGTTGATTAGTTGACCATATAGCTGAGGGTCCATTTCTGGGTCCTCTATTCTGTTCCATTGATCTGTGTGTCTGTTTTTGTGCCAATACCATACTGTCTTGATGACTACAGCTTTGTAATATAGCTTGAAATCTAGAATTGTGATGCCTCTAGTTTTGTTTTTCTTTTTCAGGCTTGCTTTGGCTATTCTTGGTCTTTCATGGTTCCATACAAATTTTAGGATTGTTTGTTTTATCTCTGTGAAAAATGCTGGTGGTATTTTGTTGGGGATTGCATTGGCAAGGAAGAAGTCAAACTTTCACTATTTGCAGATGACATGATACTCTATGTAGGAAACCTGAAACACTCCACCAAAAAATTGCTAGAACTCATACATGAATTCAGCAAAGTCACAGGATATAAAATCAATGTGCAGAAATCTGTCATATTTCTATACACCAATAATGAAGCAGCAGAAAAAGAAATCAAGGAATTAATCCCATTTGCAATTGCACCAAAAACAATAAGATATATAGGAATAAATTTAAGTAAAGAAGTAAAAGATCTGTGCTCTGAAAACTATCGAACACTTATGAAAGAAATTGAAGAGAACACAAAGAAATGGAAAAGCATTCCATGTTCATGGATTGGAAGAACATTGTTAAAATATCTATACTACCCAAAGCAATCTATAAATTTTAAAGTTAAAAACAAACAAGGAACATAGACATACTTTTATGACTTGAAGTTTCTCTTTCTCCCCCCAGAATGATGGCACATCTTTATATTGAGAAATAAGCTATAAAATCCCTTGCTTCTTAAAATACCTCAAGTGAAAGAGAAACAGCCTTGAGATTGCTGTTTTCCAATCACTTTTAAAAGAACAGATGAGATAATACCCAAAGAATGTGTGATGTAATAATGAATTGGTGTAACTCTGTCCCTTGATATTTTCAAAATGATTATACAGTAAATTTCTCTATATATAACCAATAAAAGCAATAGGCAGTAACAGCAAAGCAGTCTGTGAATATTTAATGATAGACATATTCTACTATGGATTAAAAATCCTGTTCTGAAAATAAAATTGCACTAACTTTAAAATGAACATCATGTGCTTTATGTAATTTGTTGAAGTTATCATGGTAGTACCAGAAGCAAAGAACATATATTTTCTTGAGTTTTTTATTCGTCTTAGACATAAATCAGGCCAAGTTGAAAAAGTAAAATATATGAGAATTATGCAATAAAATTATTTAAAATATCGAGTTCAAAAGGTGAGATTTGAGCATGCTTCAGGACACAGTCCCTTAGCATAAAAAAGATGCAAATGAAACAAAATAAGTGATGGTCTCCATTACTTTGGAGATTATATATATATATATATATATATATATATATATATATATATACCATTACTATATATGGCAAGGGAATGAACACATAAATTAACAAATGAGTGAATGAAATAGAAAACCATATAATTCTGGGTTACCAAAGTGAAACTTTAACTCTGATTTAATCAAAATCTTTGCCTTCCCTTGGGTCTGTGTCTGCACTATTTGAAAGTGAGTGATTGAAAATACAGCTTTTCCCCCTCATTTAAAATTCCACAGTATTAATTTCTTTGACACTGGCCATTGCAACATTTTTCTAGATATGTCTCCTTAGACTAGGGAAGTGAATAAAATTAAACTATTGGTACTACATCAAAACAAAAGGCTTTTGCATAGTGAAGGAAACCATCATCAAAACAAAATGACAATTTATTGTATGGGAGAAGATATTTGTAAATGATATAACTGATAAAGGGTCAATGTGCAAAATACATAAAGAACTTATACAACTCAATACCAAACACCCCCCCCCTCACATAATCCAATTTTAAAAATGGGCAGAGGATCTGAATAAACATTTTTTTCAAAGAAGGCATACAAATGGCTAAAAGACACATGAAAGATGCTCAACATCACTTGTCATCAGGGAAATGCAAATCAAAACCACAATGATATATGACTTCACAGCTGTTAGAATGGCTGGAATAAAAAAGACAAGAAATAACGAGTGTTGATGAGGATGTGGAGAAAAAGGAAACTTTGTGCACTGTTGGTGGGAATGCAGATTGGTGCAGCTACTAAAGCAGTATGGAAAATGGTATGGAAGTTCCTTAAAAAATTAAAAATAGAATTGCTATATGAATCAGTAATTCCACTAGTGTGTATTTACCAAAAAAACTCCAAAAACACTAATTCAAAAAGATACATGCACCCGTATATAGCAGCATTATTTACAATAGACAAGACATGGAAGCAGCCCAAGGGTCCATCAACTGATGAATGGATAAAGAAGATGTGATATATATAGCTATATATCTATCTATATCTATATAGATATAGATATCGTGGAATATTACTCATTCATCAAAAAGAATGAGATCCTGTCATTTGCAACAACCTGGGTGAACCTAGAGGGTATAGTGCTAAGTGAAATGAGTCAAACAGACAATGACAAATACCAAATAATTTCACTCATATATGGAATTTAAAAAACAAACAAAGAAAAAAAAGACAAATGAAAATACATACTCTTAAACATGTAGAATAAACTAGTCATTCCTACAGAGGAGGTGGGGAAAGGGGTTGGATGAAATAGATAAAGGGGATTGTGAGTACACTTATCATGATGAACACTGAGTAATGTATAGAATTATTGAATCATATTGTACACTTGAAACTAATATAACACTGTATACTAATTATACTTCATTAAAAAATAAATCGGGGGTGTCTGGGTGGCTTAGTTTGTTGAGTGTCCAACTCTTGGTTTCAGCTCAGGTCATGATCTCAGGATTGCGGGACTGAGCCCCACATTGGGCTCTGTACTTGGTGCAGAGTCTGCTTGAGAGATTCTCTTTCTCCATTTTCCTTCCCCTCTGCCCTTCCCTCGGCTTGTGCTCTCTCTCTTTCTCTGAAATAAATAAATAAAACCTTTTTAAAAAAATCAGGACTACTAACCTCAGTTTCGCCCTTAATGCTGCCTAGAAATCTTACTTCATCTTGCTAGTTCACTCACCCTCCTACTTTCCTAAATAACCATTTTATGCTTTCTTCCTAACCTCTAATATTTCCTCTCCTATAATCACATACATGAAGCATCCATGATTTTATCTAAGATAAGCCACTACATTTCTACAAATATTAATCCTTTTACTTTTGCCAACACAGGGAACTGGTTAAGTAATTCTCTGTCTTCCTTTGTTTTATCCAGTGTTATCTGCTTATTTTTCCCTACTAGCATTAATACCCCCCTAGAATCCCATATTTCCAATTGTTAAAAAAGATATCCAACTTCTACTTTAAGCTGTGAACGAGTAAGAGGATTTGAAATTACTCTCTCATCACAAACAAATAAAAAACCACAAAACCTGTAGAAACCAGTATTTTCAGACATTAGAAAACAAGCAGCATGAGACTATGATCACTGAGAAGAAGAAAATGAGTTTATCTCTATATAAGCCAGACTTTGTACCTGGAGGTAAGTTCCAGAATATGAAGGAGAAAGAAAGAATCTAAACAACAGATACAGAGAATGGAGTTCTGGGAAGAATTTTGAGGGTATAGTACTCAATAAGAGAGAGCTTTCCAGAGAAAGAATGCCAGAAAGCTGCATAGGGATCCTTTTGAGGTATCAGCTGAATGCCAATCTGAGAATGCATACGATAATACCCTATGAAGACAGGAAGGGGCAAATTCTGTGGAAAGAATTATCAAGAATCTGAAAGCTAAACAATTTCCAGGGTTCACATAGGACTGGGAATCATTTAATGAGTTCCCACCAGCCAAAGTGGAGAGATCTTATTCAGTATATGGGGCATTCAAAGTAGAGACTGTGGGAGGGTCATGACTTAGAAATGGAATTAAATTAACCCAAGAATACTGGAGCTTCCCTAAAATAAAATTTTAAGGTGTGAAAGGATCAAACTGATCTTTCAGTAACTTAACTTCCTGCCCCCCCCACCAAAAATCTAGCATTCACTAATATAAAATGTTCGTCATTCAAAGAAAAACTTCTAGACATATAAAAAAGCAGATAATATGGCCCATAACCTGAAATATTAATACAGGCAGACTCAGAAACTAAGAGATAATACCATCAGAAAAAGAAAACTAATACTATTGTAAGCATGCTCTGTGGTCTCAAAGATGTAAAAAAAACATAAACATAATGAAGAAAGAGATGGAAAATATAAACAAGAAAAAATGAAACTTCTGGGAATGAAAAATAGTTTCTGATGTGAAATCTCTTTGGGTAAAATACACAGCCAATTTGACACTGCAGAAGAAAATCAGTTGCTTTGAATGCATAACAATAGAAATAATCTGAAGTGAAAACCAGAAAATAGTGTGATTAGGAAAAAAAAAACTCCCACAGAGCTTTGATGAGTTATGAGAAATTCTCAAGTGTAATTGAAGTCCCAGCGTGAGTGGAAGAAAAATTATTCTGAGAAATAATGCTGAAAATCACCCAGATCTACAAAGCTCAATGAATCCCAAGCAGGGTAAGCATAAAGAATGCCATATCAAAGCACACTACCATCAAATTGCTGCAGTCTGATGATAAACAATCTTACAAGCAGATGGAGAAAAAAAGCACATGCAGAGAAAGAGGGAGTGAGGGAGAGAGAAGAAACACTACCAACTCCTTTTCAGAAATTATGTAAAGCATTGGACAATGGAATGGCGTGTTTTAAAGTGCTGTAGGAAAAACCATCGAGCGCTGAGAGTTAGACATTGCAGTACTCATTAGCAGGTTGGCAAGGGTTGTGGTGCCAAAAAATAACAGCATAAAATGCCTAAATTTCCTGCCTCTGACCGTCCATCTCTTCAAAGCCTAAAACCAGGTTGAGGTGGGGGATAGGTGGAGTTCAAGTAAGCCAGACAGGTGGGTTCCTCAGCCCCCAAATGCTTATCTATGTACTAAATATCTGTCACGAGTGTTCTTTCCTTTCTTTTCCATGGTTTGTTCTATGTAAGTCAGCTTTTGCTCAACCCTTTGTAGGTTTATTTTGCTGTTAAAGACACATTCTTTCTTTGAAAATATGTTAGAATGTTTTGGTAATAAAATACATAAAAGTAAAATGAATACTATAAAAAACAAAATATGAACTTTGAGTTTCTAATTTTATTCACATCACTAAGAATGATGGATGGCATATTGGAGGTACAAAAATGTACGTTTTGAATGAGGGGACAAAAATTACTGCAGTTCTACCAGCCAGAATAGCATTAATATTTCGTTATGTTTGTTACTATCATTTTCTAAAGAAAATTAAAATATTACAAATAAAACTAAAGTTCCTTTTATCAACCACTTTTAGTTTCGAATTCATTTACTTCTATTCTAGAAGCAGTCCTATTGTGAATTTGGTGTGTTTTCTTCTGGTCATTACTATTCTTTTTGTGACTAGATAGATATAGAGATAAATATAGTTGTAGAATATCACTATACATAGGTACACACTCAGGCACATGCAAACACAGATTCTGTCTGTCTGTCTTTCTATTGATGAGTCAAGCTACCCTTTGTCTATCATTAATGTCTATCTGACAAATCTCCATAAATACTAGTAAAGGCACTACCCAGTTCTGGAGGAAGCCATTCCCATCATGCTCCAGTAAATAGCATCGTTATCATACTAGACATGTTCTATAACTGCTTGTTTTCTGTAACATTATATTTTTGACATAGTTCATGCCTTTTAATTGCTATGTAGTATTTCATTATATGAATAGGCCATATTTAATTTATCTGTTCCCTGAGTGGTGAACTTCTAAATTGTTTCTAATTCTTCAATGTTACAAAAAATACTGCAAAAATATGTTTATGTATGCATCTTGCACACAGTTCTGTATAAAAATTTCTCTAAGGGTATGTTACCAGAAGTGAAAATGCTGAGATAGGATATGTTCCTTTTTGATTTTACTGGACTGTGTGGAATTGGTCCCCAACTCACAACAGGTTGAACCATTTTAGAGTCCACTAACTATATACAGTACAACCAACTTCCATATATCCTTGCCAGTACTTACTGGGGTCATGGGGCCAAATGTTAACTTTTGCCAACATGAAAAATGAAAATCGTTAACTCCTTATTGTTTGATCCAATCTTTTTTCTCCCAATCTTTTAAAAATAATGAGCTTGAATGTGGTTTCCAGGATTTATCAAGCATTTCTTCTTTTGGGAAATTACTTGTTCTTGTCCTTTCACTTTTGTGGCATGTCTTCACACTTCGATTTCTTTTTAGAATAAGACAAAGTTCTAGTTCCCTAGTGGCAATAAATATTTGTTCAATTTAATTCATAGAGTTGGGAAAATATGTCCTATTGGTCTCTGAAGAAATTGTCTTTTTCTTCCTCTGTTTCTACGTGCTGTTTTTTAAAAAAAGACTATTGTTTCAATCACTTTTAGGTTCATAGCAAAACTGAGAGTAAGGTAAAGAGATTTCCCACTTAGCTCCTGCCCTGACACATGCATAGCTTCCCACATTATCAGCGTCCCCAGCTGCTGGTGCATTTGTTACAACGGTCATCTCTGCTGTGTTTGAATCCTGAGTATGGTAGCATGTGGCAGGCAGGATGGTTTAATATGAGCGTCTGTCACATAGACTTGGTCTTGGGTCTGGCTCTTCCACTTGATACCATGTAACCTTGGACAGTTTTACTCAGACTTTCTGAAATTTGGATAAAAATCAATAACGCCCCAAGTACTAACTTGAGAAAATACACATAAATCACTTAGCACAGTGACTGTCTTACAGGAAATGCTCAATAATAATAAAATAACAACAACAACAATAATAATAATTCCCTTTTTCTACACACTTCATCCCAAATTGCATATGTAAATAAACACTGCTTTGGTCTAATGAGATGTCCAGTTAATCTTTTTCATTAAATAGAACATTAAAATCCCATCTGGAGGGCCTACCAGAATGCTTAATCTACAACTAAGTATATTTTTCTATACCTGGGGAAACTTGTATTAACTCCTGAGTTTACACTAATAAATCTGAAGAACCAACCAAAATAGAGGTTGCAATTATCAGCGACAACATGTCTTAATATGCCCTTTTTGAACTCAGAATTTGGAGCCATTCTTTTGACGTTACCGCCTAAGCTGTTTAGAAATGTGGGCTGGAGAAAGTCAGGTACAGTGCCTGTGGCTAGTTTGCAGGGAAGCTTTCAGGAAAAGTAGAACTATCATATACTGATATGTTTGTCCTTTCTTCAAATTTTGCTAAATTGTCTCCTTCATGAGAATCAAAGGCATATTTTTAGACTTTGCATTGGTTTCCAGTCTAGTGACCTTTTTCACTAGAAATGCAAAGAATATTCAGTAAAGATGCTGTGCTTTGCCTTGAGAATTTAAACGTGCAAACACATGTGGACAGCAGGGGTCATAGTTGTTTTAGATTAACATCAGAAAAACGGCATGAACATAATATTTTTTGTTTGTTTTGCCATTGTTTTTAGATTTAAAGAATAATAGCTATAAAAGCTGAGTTTGGTTTAAAAATGCAGTCTTGGGCCATACTAAGAGGCTTAAAATCTTGTCTTTCCTACTTTCTGCATAGTTGCATAATTGTCTTAACATTCCTTTAAAAAAAAACTCCTTTTCAGAGACAAGAAGTTTTCATTCTTAGACAGCTAGAATCTGAATGATGGTATTCTTTTAAAGACTGGCAACCAAACAGGAATTTTCATTAGGGCCTTTTAAACTTTCTTTCTTTCTTTCTTTTTTTTTTTTTTTAAAGATTTTATTTATTTATTCGACAGAGAGAGAGACAGCCAGCGAGAGAGGGAACACAAGCAGGGGGAGTGGGAGAGGAAGAAGCAGGCTCATAGCGGAGAAGCCTGACGTGGGGCTCGATCCCAGAACTCCGGGATCACGCCCTGAGCCGAAGGCAGATGCTTAACCGCTGTGCCACCCAGGCGCCCCAGGGCCTTTTAAACTTTCTAATCAAAGTTCCTGAAAACATTTTTTGAATAAACGAGTTTCATATTTTATAGTGTGGTAAAAATTATTTCTCCCCTACTTTGAGGAAATGAATGAAGTCTCTGGATTATCCATCTTGCATTAAAACTCCAGTTGCTAGGAAATTATTGTTGTAACTTGTTATTTGCCAATGATTGGTTGGAATAGATAAGTTTACCTAAGTGTCTGCATCACTTACTGTAATACATCATGAGAGCTTACACAGCAATGCTAATTTAATACACTATTTGATGCAACAAATTGCAAACTTAGTTCATAACTCTTTGATTTAAACATATTCATAAGAAATCAATGTACTATTTAAACATAGAGGCCACACTATTTATTGTAGATTGAAAGAAGATAATAAAGCACCGAAGAAGATAGGTAGTAATTGCAGCTCATACTCCTGGTGAGAATGAAAACCAGTTCAACTGTTTGAAAGAACTGTCTCAGCAGCACCTACCAAAAAAGGCCTTACCCATCCTTACTCACTCTGCTCTTAAAATATACCCCCAAACGTGCTGAAGGCAGCACTGTCTGTAACAGTTCCAGACCAAAAACTATCTGAAGGCCCATCAATGCATATTATACTTCTGTGTAAAGGTAAAAAGACAAAGAAGGTAATGATCAGTTGTTTTACTCATAGTAGATGGTTGGATGGTCTCAATGCTTGGCAATATCTGTATTCATTTTTTCTGTGGTTCAGCATATGACCCTTAATTTGCGTGTCCACATTACAACTTTTCCAGGGCACTTTGTGTTGCTTAGGATAAGAACAATGTATTCGTTTTAACTAAACTTACAGAAGACTGATAAATCAATTAAGATAGATGTATTAACTTAGAGTGAGTAATGATTTTCATTAACTGGAATCGTCAAGTCCCTTGTTTAGGTAAACTCTTCTATTATTGTCATATTAATAATTAGAAAGTGGTTTTACTAAGTATTGAATGAATGCAGAGGCAGGTGAATAAAAATGAGTAGTTTCTGTTTCGAATCAGTTGGTGCCAGTGATTGATGTATTTCAAACAGTATTCCCCACCTCAGATGCCTGTGCCAGCGTCTCCCAGGTGTGCTCTCGTGTTCTAGAGGGTACTGTGTAAAAAATGCTTGCTCTTAATTCTGTGAGCTTCCCATTTCTTATGTACAGACTGCTCATTCTCCCTCTCATCTCTCTCTCTCTCTCTCTTTTTTTCTCTTTCCATTGACTCTGGAGAGCAGTGCAGGTGAAGTTTCAGACAACTATAGATACTTCTTAGTTCTGTTTACCTAAGATAATATCCAGATTACCTTGGGGGATTCACAGGGTTTTTTTTGTTGTTGTTGTCATACATTTAATAATCTTTTAGTACACTCCCTCACATGATGAATCCTACCCTTTCATTGCTGGTGTGTTCAAAGAACCATCTCAATTTCAAGTTTTTTGGGGCAAACATGTGGTCCCACATATGAATCTCTTTTTAAACTAGTTAAACTATTTTCATTTTTTAAAAATTTTTATTATGTTAGTCACCATACAGTACATCATTAGTTTTTGATGTAGTGTTCCATGATTCATTGTTTGTGTATAAAACGCAGTGCTCCATGCAATATGTGCCCTCCTTAGTACCCATCACCAGCCTAGCCCAATCCCCCACCCCCCTCCCCTCTGAAACCCTCAGTTTGTTTCCCAGAGTCCAAAGTCTTTTGTGGTTCAACCCCTGTCTGTTTACCCCTCCTTCATTCTTCCCTTCATTCTCCTACCGATCTCCCTGCTATTCCTTATGTTCCATAAATGAGTGAAACCATACGATAATTGTCTATCTCTGCTTGACTTATTTCATTTAGCATAATCTCCTCCAGTCCTGTCCATGTTGCTGCAAATGTTGGGTAATTGTTCTTTCTGATGGCTGATTAATATTCCATTGTATTTATGGACCACATCTTCTTTATCCATTCATCTGTTGAAGGGCATCTCGGCTCCTTTCACAGTTTAGCTATTGTGGACAATGCTGCTATGAACATTGGGGTGCATATGGCCCTTCTCTTCACTACCTCTGTATCTTTGGGGTAAATACCTGGTAGTGCAATTGCTGGGTCATAGGGTAGCTCTATATTTAACTTCTTGAGGGACCTCCATACTGTTTTCCAAAGTGGCTTTACCAACTTGCATTCCCACCAACAGTGTAAGAGGGTTCCCCTTTCTCCACATCCTCTCCAACATTTGTTGTTTCTTGCCTTGTCCATTTTTTTCCATTCTAACTGGCGTAAGGTGGTATCTCAATGTGGTTTTGATTTGAATTTCCCTGATGGCTAATGATGTTGAACATTTTTTCATGTGTCTGTTAGCCATTTGTATGTCTTCATTGGAGAAGTGTCTGTTCATATCTTCTGCCCATTTTTGATTTGATTATTTTTTCTCATGTATTGAGTTTGAGAAGTTCTTTATAGATCTTGGATACCAGCCTTTTATCTGTAGTTTCATTTGCAAATATCTTCTCCCATTCTGTGGGTGGCCTCTTTGTTTTGATGACTGTGTCCTTTGCTGTGCAGAAACTTTTTATCTTGACGAAGTCCCAAAAGTTCATTTTTTCTTTTGTTTCCCTTGCCTTTGGAGACATGTCATAAAAGAAGTTGCTGTGGTCAATGTCGAAGAGGTTGCAGCCTATGTTCTCCTCTAGGATTTTGATGGATTCCTGTCTCACATCGAGATCTGTCATCCATTTGGAGGTTATCTTTGTGTATGGTGTGAGAGAGTGGTCAAGTTTCCTTCTTTTGCATGTAGCTGTCCAATTTTCCCAAAACCATTTATTGAAGAGACGGTCTTTTTTCCACTGGGTGTTTTTTCCTGCTTTGTCAAAGATTAGTTGCCCAAAGAGCCGAGGGTCCATTTCTGGATTCTCTGTTCTGTTCCTTTGGTCTGTGTGTCTGTTTTTGTGCCAGTACCATGCTGTCTTTGTGATCACAGCTTTGTAGTATAGCTTGAAATCTGGCAACGTGATGCCCCCAGCTTTGTTTTTCCTTTTCAACAATTCCTCGGCAATTTGGGGCCTTTTCTGGTTCCACACAAATTTAAGGGCTGTTTGTTCCAGTTCTTTGAAAAATGTCATTGGTATTTTGATCGGGATGGCATTGAAAGTATAGATTGCTCTGGGTAGCGTAGACATTTTAACTATGTTTATTCTTCCGATCCGTGAGCATGGAATATTTTTCCATCTTTTTGTGTCTTCTTCAATGTCTTTCATCAGTGTTTTGTAGTTTCTAGAGTATAAACTTAACCTCTCTGGTTAAGTTTATTCCAAGATATCTTATGATTTTTGGTGCTATAGTAAATGGAATAGATTCCCTAATTTCTCTTTCTTCAGTCTTATTGTTTGTGTATAGAAATGCAACTGGTTTTTGAGCATTGATTTTATATCCTGCCACATTACTGAATTGTTGTGTGAGTTCTAGTAATTTGGAGGTGGAGTCTTTTGGGTTTTCCATATAAAGTATCATGTCATCTGTGAAGAGAGTTTGACTTCTTCATTGACAATTTGAATACCTTTTTGTTGTTGTTGTTGTTGTTGTTGTCTGATTGCTGTTGTTAGGACTTCTAGTACTATGTTGAACAATAATGATGAGAGTGGGCATCCTTGTCATGTTCCTGGTCTTAAGGGAAAGGCTCTCAGCTTTCCCCCATTGAGAATGAGATTCACTGTAGGCTTTTCATAGATGGTTTTATGAAACTGAGGAATGTACCCTCTATCACTACACTCCGAAGGGTTTTAATCAGGAAAGGATGCTGTATTTTTTCAAATGCTTTTTCTGCATCAATTGAGAGGATCATATGGTTCTTGTCCCTTCTCTTATTAATGTGATCTATCACACTGATCGATTTGTGAATGTTGAACCACCCTTGCGTCTCAGGGATGAATCCCACTTGGTCGTGATGGATAATCCTTTGAATGTACTGTTGGATCCTATTAGCTAGGATCTGGTTGAGAATTTTGGCGTCCATATTCATCAGAGATATCGGTCTGTAATTCTCCTTTTTGATGGGGTCTTTGCCTGATTTTTGGGATCAAAGTAATACTGGCTTCATAGAATGAGTTTGGTAGTTTTCATTCTGTTTCTATTTTTTGAAACAGCTTCGGGAGAATAGGTATTATTTCTTCTTTGAATGTGTGGTAGAATTCCCCAGGGAATCCATCAGGCCCTGGACTCTGGTTTTTGGGGAGGTTTTTCATCACTACTTCAATCTCTTCACAATTAATCTTTCTGTTTACCTAATCAATTTCTTCCTGTTTCAGTCTTGGCTTATAGGTTTCCAGGAAGGCATCCATTTCTTCCAGGTTGTTTAATTTATTGGCATATAGTTGTTGATAATAGTTTCTAATGATTGTTTCTATTTCCTTGGTGTTGGTTGTGATCTCTCCCCTTTCATTCATAATTTTATTAATTTATGTCTTTTCTCCATTCTTTCAAATAAGTCTGGCCAGTGGCTTATCGATCTTATTAATTCTCTCAAAGAACAACCTTCTAGTTTTGTCAATCTGACCTACTGTTCTCCTGGTTTCTAATTTATTGATCTCTGCTCTATTTGTAATCAACTGTCTTCTCGTACATGGGTTAGGCCTGTTCTTCTGTTCCAGCTCCAGCTTCTTAAGGTTAGAATATAAGGACTGCATCTTAGATTGTTCTATTCCTTTGAGTGAGGCTTGGATGGCTATGTATTTCCCCCTTAGGACCACTTTTGCAGTGTCCCATAGGTTTTATACTGGTGTGTTTTTGTTCTCATTGATGTCGATAAATTGCTTAAGCTCTTCTTTAATTCCCTGGTTTACCCAATCATTCTTAAGCAGGATGGTTCTCAGTTTCCAAGTGTTTGAGTTTCTTCCAGATTTTTCCTTGTGATTGAGTTCCAGTTCCAAAGCATTGTGGTCTGAGAATATGCAGGGAATGATCTCAGTCTTTCGGTATCAGTTGAGACCTGTTTTGTGACCCAGTATATGGTCTATTCTAGAGAAAGTTCCATGTGCATTCAAAAAGAATGAGCATTCTGTTGTTCTAGGGTGTAGTGTTCTGTATATATCTATGAGGTCCAGCTGGTCCAGTATGTCATTCAAAGCTCTTGTTTCTTTGTTAATTTTCTGCTTAGATGATCTGTCTATTGCTGAGAGCGGAGTCTTGAGGTCCCCTGCTATTAACGTATTATTATCTATATGTCTCTTTATTCTGGTTAAGAGTTGGCTTGCATATCTGGCTGGCCCCTGTTGGGGGCATAGATATTTATAATTGTTAGATCCTCTTGATGGATACACCCTTTAAGAATAATAGTGTCCTTCTGTATCTCTAACTAGTCTTTAGCTTAAAATCTAATCTGTCTGATATGAGAATTGCTACCCCAGCTTTCTTTTGAGGTCCATTGGCATGAACGATGGTTCTCCATCCCTTCACTTTCAGTCTGGATGTATCTTTAGGTTTGAAATGAGTCTCTTGTAGACAGCATATGGATGGGTCATGTTTTTTTATCCAATCTGCAACCCTGTGGCATTATGGGAGCATTTAGGCCATTCTCATTGAGAGTGATTATTGAGAGATATGATTATAATGATGTCATGCTGCCTGTGAAGTCTTTGTTTCTATAGATTGTAGATTTCTGTTCTGTCTCACCCTTGGGGTCTTTTAACTTTTATAGTACCCCCCTTAATATTTCTTGTAGGGCTGGCTTGGTGGTCACATATTCTTTCAGTTTCTGCCAGTCTTGAAAGGTGCTTGTCTCTTCATCCATTCTGAATGACAGCCTTGCTGGATAAAGTATCCTTGGCTGCATGTTCTTCTCACTTAGTGCTCTGAATATGTCTCGCCAGCTTTTTTCTGGCTTGCCAGGTCTCTGTAAACAGCTCTGATGTTATTACAATGTTCCTTCCTCTGTGCGTGAGGACTCTTCCCCCTCGCCACTTTCAAGATTGTTTCCTTGGTTCTAAGATTTGCAAATTGTACTATTACGTGATGTGGTGTTGGTCTGTTCTCATTGATCTCTGCCTCTTTGGCACAGATGCTTGTTTCCTTCGCCAGATTAAGGATGTTCTCAGCTACAATTTGTTCAAATATCTCTTACAGGCCTCTCTCTTTCTCCACCCCCTTGGGGATGCCGATGATTCTGACATTGGAATGTTTCATGGAGTCAGTAATCTCCCATAGTCTTATTTCTTGATAGTGGAGTTTCTTAAGCCATGTTTCTTCTCTTTCTTTCTTTTCTGTCATCTCATCCTCTAACTCACTAATTCGTTCTTCTGTCTCGTTTACCCTGGCAGTCAGAACATCCAGTTTAGACTGCATTTGATTCATAGCATTCTTAATTTCCGCCAGATTCTCTCTCATTTCTGCCCTTAGAGATTCTGTATTCTTGTTAATATTTTCGTTAATATTTTTTTCAAGCCTACACATCATCTTGACCATTGTTACTCTGAACTCCATTTCTGACAATTTGGTTATATCCATATGCATTAGTTCTGTGGCAGAGGCCACAGTCTCTGTTTCTTTCCTTTGTTGGAGGTTCCTTCTCCTTGTCATTCTGATGAGGTGTGGTTGTGGAGATGTACAGAGCCCAAATTATTGACCAGGACCCAAGCAATGTGAACTTGTTTTATAGGGACCTTAGGGATGTAGACTTCTTTTTTTTTTCAGCCTGCCTTCTGAGAGAGGGGCCTGCTGCACTGATACTCAGGCAACCCTGTTTGGGTAGAGTTGCCCTGTTCCCTGCGGCGGTCGGGAAGGGGGGGTGCTCAGTGAGAACTGGTTTTTCTGGGCTTTTGTTCTCTTGCTGCTTTCCCTGGCTGCTTTCTGTGACTCTTCAGAGGGTCAGAGCAGCAGTGACTGTATCCAAGCCTCTGTCTCAGAACAGAGAGATCACAGTCTGATCTTCACTGAGCTCTCCTGGCCACTCTAACTCCATTTCTGTTGGTGCTCTTAAAAACCCTGCAGGGTCCCAGGTTGTGCACCCCACAGCCATTTTCTCAGTGTTCACTCCCAGGGCCAGCACGTCTCTGCCCTTTGTGCTTCTAACACTGCCAGCTGCCCTGGGTTCCCACGTGCGCTTCAGAGCTCTGGAGCTCTGGTTTTCAATCTGGTCATGCGCGCACTCCCGAGCTCCCAGTTTCAGTCTAGTTCAAGTGTGCGCTCCGGAGCTCTGGTTTTCAGTGTTGTCATGTGCACACTCCAGAGCTCCCCGTTTCAGTCTGGTTCGAGTTTGTGCTCCAGAGCTCCTGGTTTTTGTCTGGTTCACACGCTCACTCCTGAACTCCGAGTTTCAGTTTGGTTTCCCCTTGGCTACTGGTCCACAAGTCTGTCTCACTCCCCAGCACAGGAGGTTACTGCTTCTTGGTGCCCGATTGTGGCAGCTCCCTCCCCCTTCTGTTTATCTTCTGTTATCTGTGTGTAGATTCATGGCTCCCCGCTTCGTACCTCAATATTCAGCACTGGAGATGTTCGTTTGTAGAGATCCAGTTGTATCTTCTTATATCTCAGGCTGATTTCATGGGTTTTCAGGGTGGTCTGATAGAATCCAGCTTGATTCAGGGGACCAGCTGAAAAAGGGTCCCCTACTCCTCCGCCATCTTTTTTCCTCCCCTATTTTCATTTCTTTAAAACAGAATCTTAAAGCTGGAAGAAACATTAAAATATCATTGTTGTTTCCCCCATTCCAACTGTATTAACAAAACCAGTTCAACTAGAAGAGACTATATTTTACTTTGAGGTATTTTCAAGGATGGTAACAGTTACTCTCAGGTCTTATCTCACTTTTTAACTAGTTCCAGAATGGAGGAGAGAAAGCAATAGAACTAACTATGAAGACAGAACACTACAAGTAGTAGTATTGGTGGGAGAAACTCAGTTTCCAGTTAGTTTGGGGAAGTGCTTGATTTGAAAAACCATAAAGAAATTCCCTCACATTTTTGCTTGTTTGTTTTTAGTCAAGTAGCTATAGGGATCAGACACAACAGATTAAGGGATTGGTTACAAACCTACATGCTGAGGTGCTGATATTTTCTAAATATCCCTCAGAAGAGACTCTTAATACCAATCCAAGATCTTAGGACACACATTATGCAATTGTGCAACACCCAAAAGAATGATATAACTTGTCATTATAGAACTAACTACGTGTAGCCATGGTGGCCAAGTCAGCACAGGAGACAGCATCACATTCATGCATGCAGACCATGCTGCATTTTTACAAGATTAAACTAGAGGAAGTATGTAAATGATGTTGAAGATAAAATTAGAAAACACAGAAAGGCCAGGTTCACATTGTTATAGGGCAGGCATAAAAGGCAGGATAGATAGAAAATTTCCTTTTAGAGGATTTTGAATATAGAACAAAATATTTCCATTGAAGTTCATGATGATGCATGGCAATGAGCAAAGGAAATTGATTTCAAATATTTGAATGCTTGAATACAAAAGCATAAAAGTGGAGAAGAAGATTATTAAACTGATTTCCTGTTAACTTAGTTACTGGGATTGGTGACCATGATTAGATTAAAAAATTACAAAAATTAATTCCTCATTACACCATGAAAGGATTTCTGAAATGTTATTGCTTATAAAATGTTTTATGCTTTCAAGAATGCTGGATTCATAATTTTAAATATCTTCATTTAATGAAGATTCACTCATTCATTCATTTATCCATTCAGCGTCTACTCTATTCTAAAAGCTTATTAGAATAAGCTTTTATATTCTAGAAGCTTATGAATTTCCACATTGAGTGAACACACTCATGAATAAGACTCATTCATTCATTCATTCATTCATTCATTTATCCATTCAGTGTCTGCTCTATTCTAAATGTACTGTTGGGGGGACAAAGATGTCTAAGAAAGAATCCATGTACTTAAAGCATTATGACTTAGTAATAAATTTGGCAAAACAAATTACTAAGTAAGTATAGTTTAAATCCCAGTGAAATTCATGCTAGAAGATATGCATTAGTAACCTGTGCCTAGAAGAAAGGACAGTTATTTCTTGTTGTCAAGGAAGGCTGCAGAGAGGAGGCAATGTTTTAACTGGGTCTTGAACAATAAGTGGCATTTCAGTATCAGGGAAAGGTGCAATGGGATGAAGTGTGGTGGAATGGGAGAGAGCTAACTAGGAAATAGACCAATCTTTTATAAACAGAGAAGCTGTAGTCATTTCTCTGACACTTACTAAACTGAGTTTAATATTGAATCTATCAAAATAACTGAGAAAAAAGTGTGTCACAAACACATTTGATCTGGAGGGAATCTTGGAGATTATCTAGTTTAATATCTATCCCTACTCCACTCCCAAAACACCCAAATTCTGTTTAGCTTCCTTACTAATTGAAGCTCCCAAACATAAGTTTTCTTCGCCCTGTCGATATCTCAGAGATTTACATCTCTTTGTCTAAAAGTATAGGGGGCGCCTGGGTGGCACAGCGGTTAAGCGTCTGCCTTCGGCTCAGGGAATGATCCCCATGTTATGGGATCAAGCCCCACATCAGGCTCCTCCCTGTGAGCCTGCTTCTTCCTCTCCCACTCCCCCTGCTTGTGTTCCCTCTTTCACTGCCTGTCTCTATCTCTGTCGAATAAATAAATAAAATCTTTAAAAAAAAATAAAAGTATAGAAACTTCCTGCCTTGGTCATTTCTTTGGGTCTCAATTTCATTATTGGGCCTCCATGTGCATCATTAAATTGGGTGTGTGTGTGTGTGTGTGTTTTCTCCTGTTAATCTGTCTTCCGTCAATTTAATACTTAGACCAAGTAGAAGAATCTTGAAGGGTAAAGAAATATTATTTTCTCCCCAGCAACAGCTAGGCAGTCAGAATTGTGTCCTGTGATCCATTTGTCCTCAATAGCTACTTCAGATGTTCACATCTGTTTCCAGTTGATCCAATAACATTCATTTCCTGGGTATTTAGGAATGGGATGGTTGAGACCAAAGATCATGCTGGGAAAAGACTAATGCTGGAATCCTGACAAGCTAAAGCCAACTGTAAGAAAAAATAGGAAAATGCTAATGTGAGCAAAAAGAAGGAGAAAAAAGAGGAGAAAATAAAGGTCAGGAAGGGAAAAGCAGAGGCAAGGAGGAATGGAAGAGGAGCTTCAGTTGTTCCCATTCCCAGCTAAATTTTCCCTCTTGCCCAATGATGTCTAATTTCACCTTTTTGTGTGACATCAGTGAGATCTGACATCTTTGAGCTGGATGCATGGGCCTCTGCTACATGCAGGGAAAGCAGCTTTGATCTGAAAAATCATTTTACTTTATGACTCTTTTAACTCCAAGGGGTGAATAACTCCTCCATTTCCCTTTGCGTTGGGTTTTCCCTACTTTTCTTCAAAATACAACAAGAGAAAACAGAACAAGAAACCCCAAATAAAAAAACCCTATCTCATACATTTTGTTATTTGGGGAGAAGTGCTTACTTTCTTCTTCCCACTTAGACTTGCTGAGTTAGGATTGCCTCATTAAATTACTGCAAGACAATGAAAACTGTTGGACACATTCTTGAGTCTTTCATGCACAAGACCAATGTGTATTAGAAAGGACTGAATTGCCTCTGGAACTGATAGCTGCATCAACAACTTGCCTCCTTCCATCTGTTGCAAAATCACCTTTCGGTTGAATGAACAACTTGAAAATCTGAAGAACAGATGAGTTATCCTTAATGGTTTTCTTTTCCCTCTTCATCACTCTATTGTCATTAAAGGGGACAGTGGATCTTGACAGAGATGCTGAAATGAGCACTTTCTATAAGAAGGAGAAAAATCAGTGTAGACACCACGCTGGGGCAATAGGCACATAACTTTCTTACCGACCAAGTCTTCTGTAAGGACAAGGAACCATCATAAATCTTTTTAACTGGGAAGAAAATGTATGTATTTAGGTAGTTTGAGACTAAACAAGATATAAGGAGTATATTTCAATTAAAAATGCTTTTCTTTTTATAAACATGAATTTATAAATATTATGCATATCTGCATTTGAAGTTATTTATAAATAATTTACTTATAAATTATAAACATGAATTTGTAAGGCACATCACAGCCATCCAAACATTATTTTAACTAGGAAATACCATATGTCCTGTTTAACAAAAATTGATTTATCTGCTGCTTTCCAAAAGGAGTATTTTCATTTTTGTAAAGTTTCTAGCAAATATATAAACAAACAAATGAACACATAGGAAAAGTGTTGGATTGCCAGGATGTCCAAGATGTTCAGTAACTGAAATCTTACTGTAGACTTGCAGTAGATTTGGAAAGACCAAAAAACAGTTTAATCCAGGTTTTAGTTTCTCTGAAAGAGGATCCTTTTGGGGGAGATTAGTCCTGGGGCAATGAGGGTGCCAGGAACACCATATAACCAAGTCACCAATTCCGCCCTGCTTGTTTTATGGAAAATCATGGGTTAATGCTCATATTTCTGTCCCTTTCTTTCTAAAGGGAAAGAATCATCTAAAAGCCTCATTATCCTCATGAAGTCACAGTCAGTACCTACAAATCAAGGACTACCTGTAGGCAGTCTGAATCAGGCAAAGGCCAAGTGAGGCATAGAGCTCTGCAGGTCTGCTCCCCAGTGCTGCTCCTGATGCCAGCTGTATGCTTAACTCTGTGTACTTGCTCACAATGGACCTCTCATGTTTTAGCAACAAGTCCTGAGATCGGCCCTTTGTCTACTGCATCCAGTGGTATATGTGGAGTTCTTTCTTTTCTTTGGCACTTAAAGACTAGCCCTCCCCAACTAGCTGTCTCTCTTGCACTCTTTACTATAGCATAAGTACCAGGAAAAGAGGGATTAGGTTTCAGATGTTGATTTCCACACATAATATCATTCCCTAAACTGGTGCTTAGCTTTTGGGGCCTCGTTCTCTTTTTCTGTAAAATAGGAGGACTGAGAGCTATACTGCATAATTGCTTTAAGAAACAGGTATATTATATAAAATGCATAAAAAGTGTTTAAATATTCTAGATAACATGGCAAGATTTCAGAAAATAGCAGCAAATGCTTGCTTGTGTGAGAAAGTTGGCTTTGGGTTCTCCAAGTGTTTATTATTAATATTATTCTTTAATTAAAACACATGGTCAGTTTTTCAAATTTGCTAATGAGCAAGTATAACACTATAGGAAATATATGTGCAAAGTACATCTCCTGCTTTAGGCCCTGATTTAAATAATCACTTTAGGTTTTATGGAATACCCAAGACTAATCTTGTAGAATGAGCTTGCTAATATGAAACTTAAAAAATACTGGCTCAGCATTTGAACTCATTCTTTTTTCTTCTAAAATTATAGTTTATACACAATGGAAATGAAAAATGATATTAAGGAGAATGTTGCAGCCCCGTGGTCTCTGTTCTTTCATAAAAGGAGCATCTACTTTTTACACCCCTAGAATCACATCTTCTCATTGCTGACTACTGAAAAGCTGTCTTTTATTTGAGGAAATGAAAAATTAAGATTATAAGTCTGTTACAATAAAGGGAATGTACTTTAAGTTTATTCAAATCATGAGGTGCTAAGAAAATTTACATTAATTTAAAGCCACTCAGTCCTCCCAGGACTTTGGCTGGAATATAATATAGGTTGTTTTTATACATGTGGCAGCAACTCTTGCTGGACCTGGCATGGGTCCTGTGTTGTGATTATTGATAAAGTGATTTAAGAGCAAAGATTTGCAGCTAAGATAGGTTCTCAGAATTTGTTGTCCAAGGCGAGGTCTATGACTAATAGAAGAGAAATGGTCATTCCATTCATCTATTACCTTCCGTCACTTGTAGAGTTAGGGTCCTAATATATATATGTCATAGTGTCCCAGAAAGAACATGGTGTCCCAGTTAAGGGAGAGTGGAGGACAATGGTCTGAACCCCTCTGTGCCACTGGTTGCTGCACTTCTTTGGTTGCTGGGATTGTAAGTAAGTGGTTTTTATATTTGAGTTGCTGAGAGAAAGGTTTTCAGTTGTCTAATTGCATTGCCAGAACCTTGAGAGTGCATTTAGATTTGAGCCCTAGTTCAAATTACAGTTATGATTTGAATTGTGTCCTCCCTCCGAAACTTGTGTGTTGAAGTCCTAACCCCCAATCTCTCAGAGTGGACTTTATTTGCAGTTAGGGTATTTACAGACATCATCAAGGTCTGTAAATAATCAAGGTAAGATGAGATCATTGGGATGAGCCCTAACCTGCTATGACCGGTATCTGTACAGAAAGGAGAAATTTGGAGAGAGACATACATACAGGGAGAATGCCATGTCAACAATGAAGACAGCCACCTATAAGCCCAGGAGAGAGGCCTGGAATAGAACTTCCCTTACAGAAGAACTAACTCTGACAACACCTTGATTTTGGACTTCTAGTCTCCAGAATTTTGAGACAATAAATCTCTGTTGTTTAAACCACTCAGATTATGGTACTTTACAATAGTCCTAGTAAACAAATACAATTACTTATTAGCTTTGTAACTTGGACAAATTATTTAATTTTTTAAAAGTTCTCCCTGTTGTAAAATGGGAATGATAAAAGCAAAGTGTTTAAAGGAATGTATTCTGAAGTGGTTTTTGGGTTCATATTCCAGCTTTACCACTTAACACATGTGTAACCTGAGGAACCTGTCTCTGCCTTAGTGTTTTCGTTTGTACCCATCTCATAGGTTTGATGAAGATTGAATGAATTAACGTGTACAAAGCTGGAAGAATGGTATCTGGTACTTGCTAAATGCTCAATTAATGTCAACTAATATTAGTCACTTGGAGGATAAGTTAGTGTATATAAAATATACAGCATAATTCTGATACATAATAAATGCCTAGTAAATGTTTATTATTATATTGTTTCTTCCTACTAATCATTGTAAGTGGTCCTAATAACATTTAAAGAAATTGAAAGTTTTCAAAAAATTAATGTTTGAATGATTAAATTCATAAAAGACAGTAACTGAAATAAAATTCCACATTAAGGTTTTTATTAATATATAATTATTTGTCATATTGCCTATAAGATCTTAAAAATTGCCATTATTTCCTCATACTCAGCAATAAACATCTACACTAATTCTTGAAGATCTTATTCATATCCTTACTTTCGTTTCTTTAGATGAATGTGCCATGATTTTTACATTTTCCTTCAGCAGAGTCAGACAGAAAATCTTCAACATGATGCTGTGTAGGATGATGCTGGTTGCTTGTATGTTTGCCCTTTTCATTTTCCCTTTTTCTCCCTTCCTTAAAATAGTGTTAAAACTGGGAATATCTCTCTTATGTCTATATTTGATGAAATGAAGATATAAAGACTGTGTGAGTCATTAACATGATGGTCTCTGAAATTAAGACAAAATAATTCTTAGCAAATGATTTCAACTATCAAAAAGAAATGACTTTTGAACAGATTCAAAAGGGAGCAAAAGAAGACCGTGCTTTGTGACGGGAAGTATTTTCTAATTCTTACACCATATCTCAACGTCAAAACTTTTCATTCAGGAGGAGATTTCTTACAGTTCAGTCCTTTATAACAAAAAGTTACACCAAATGAATTGGGAAATAGTCTACTGGCAGTCAGGTGGGTCTCAGGTAGAGCTGTTGAGCACAAGGAGCTGTTGAACACTGAGCAAACGCTCAGCAATTGCACAGTGAGTGTATTATGTTTGTAGTGCTTGTGGGGAGAAGCCCTTTCCATCATGGAGAGGAAAGTGTGGTTTCCTTGTTTGTTTATTGTTTTGTTTTTTAGAACAAAGTATATCAGGGGCCAGCTGGAACACAGATGCTCTACTCAAAGGGATATATGAAGGGTTAAGTCGTGGGGCTGTTTACAGAGATGTGGACAGTAGTAAGGAAACCATCAAGAAGTGCAGGCTTGGGAAAGTGAAAGTGAAAAGCTGTAGGATATGTTGCTCTAAGGGGAGTTGTGGCTGTAGACAAGAGAAAAAGACCAAAGGGCATGTGGGTGGAAGGGGTCCAGAGGATAATTTCCTGACCTACTTGTGTTCCTACCTTCAGACCCCAGCCAGAGCCTCCCAGAGGGTAGAGCAGGGGAGCTTAGTGACAGCAGTCCTTGCGAGTCAGGCTCACAAGGCAAAGAACAGGGCATGGAAAGGCTGAATATGGATCTGGAAGGGCAAACTAAGAGTAAGCTGCATGCAAAAGCTCTGTTGTTCTAAGTTAAAATGGCACCTTAAATTTGAAACCTGTTGATCAGAAGAGCAGTGACCATTTCTCAAATACTCAAACATGCTTTTAAATTCATTCTTCTACATTCAATAACATCTCAATCCACAAAAATCATCTTTGATATCTTCTGTTCAAATGTTGTTTTCTTCCTACTGGTGGGCTATTGAATTTGTCACAACTCAGTACTTTACTGGTTATGCAGCTGAATATTCATCCTCCATTGATCATTTACAATGCACCTAGAAGTTGCTGACACTGGATTTAACCATCATCCTTGTATGGAGATTGGGAGACACAGATGATAAAAACAATGCTTTGCTGAAGTGTGAGACTGACATGCTGGTGAGTGACAGACTGCATGTCCATCCTGCAATAATTACTTCTGTTCTCTTAGTCATAACATCAAATTAATCACTCAAGTCTTGGTGGCTTGATTACTACTGCCAGGAGCATGTAAATGCTAAGCCAATAGTATGGTGAGTAGCTACAGTATGACCCAGGAGTCCAATTGCCAATGTTTGAACTACAGCTCAGCAATGAGTTAGGGTACAAGCTTGGGCAACCGCCTTAACATTTTAAAGTTTTTCTATTTAGAAAACAGATTTTTAAAAAAGATTTTATTTATTTATTTGTTTGTTTGTTTGTTTGCTTATTTATTTTTGAGAGGGGGAGAAAAGCAGAGTGAGAGAGAGAATCTGAAGCAGACTTTGCACTGAGCGCGGAGCCCTACGTGAGCTTGATCTCACAACCACGAGATCATGAGCTGAGCCAAATGAAGTCAGATGCTTAAACGACTTAGCCTCCCAGGTACTCTTTATAAAATAGATTTAAAAATATTACTCATATTGTAAGGAGATTGTAATGTTTAAACGGAAATATATATGTAAAAATATTTAGCATAACATTTGGTGCATGAAATATTTTAATCCTGAGAACTAACTGAACTTACTGTTTAGACAAACTCTGACCAATATAATTAAAAAAAAAATTTTGTTTGAGAGAGAGCACATGCAGGGAGACTGGCAGAGGGAAAAGCCAATTCCCTGCTGAGCAGGGAGCCCGTCGTGGGGCTTGATCCCAGCATCCTGGGATCGCAACCTGAGCCAAAGGCAGACACTTAACCGACTGAGCCACCCAGGCACCCCTGGCCAATATCATTAATCAGGGTTAATATTGGGCCACACTATTTAGAAGAGTGCATTCCCTAATGTGAGGTTATATACACAGCAGAAACATGCCCTGCAGGGTGCAGTATGGTAGAAGGAAAAGAAGAGATAAATTAGGGATTCACAGAAAAGAAGTAAAGATAAAAGAAAATTTTCAAAATTAAAGAATTACAGCCACTTGCCTATTCTTCAGAAGTTGGTTCAGTTGATCTCTCAAGAACGTACAGAAGTGATATTTTTCATTATAATATAAAAAAATGCAAGGTTTAACATTAGATAAGTTGGAATTCTGAAAATGGGCCATGACATGAGCTGGAGAATGAGAATTATCATGAAAATATTTCTGCCTCTATCTGACCCTGTGGAAAAAAAAAAAAGAAAAAAAGAAAATATTTCTGCCTCTAGCCACAGAAACTTGGATCCTAGTACTAGTCCTATAATTTATGTGTGACTTTGAGTAACCTCCCTGCAATGCAGTTTCCATTGTGGACAGAGAGAATTGGACAGAAGGAACAGTTTTGAAAATATCTTCTAGAGAAATTAGGTTCACTAATAAAACAAATTTGGAAGATAGTGCATTCTATACCTCCCTCTTAGAAATTCCCACCGTACATGCCTTCATTAAAAATAAAGAGGTGTTCTGTAGCAAGAAAAAAAAATTAAGGAAAATAAAGTAAGAAAGAAAAAATAGTTCAACTTTGTTTAACCTAATTATTTTAAAAATGATTTCTCCATGAGATTTTTTTCATAGAACATCTATTAATACACAATACAAATACTAGTCAATGAAGGATGTTTTAGAGGATTTTTGTCCTCTTGTGAATCTAATCCTCACACTCTTTTTTTTATGATATGGTAACCATATAATAACTGTTAGAACCTAATTGATTAAATATTCTCACCTCCTTTCTATGAGTAAGGGTTAAGAATGCTGGGAAATGCATTTTTTTCTCCTGCCTGATATCTAAAGGGAAATAGAAAATTACATCTGATCACCTGGAGTGGAGTAAAATTCACATTTTTGTTCTGTAGTACACAGTGTGAAATTCTTATAAGACTAGAGATAACCCAACGTATATGCACGTTAGTGAATTATCTACAATGAACATGGAGCTTGCTGAATCCTGAAATCTTTACTGAAAATTTGTTATGGTGTTTTTTATCTACTTATCAGCTTCCAGTAAAATATAGCTATTATTTTCCTGGTACATGTACATGAATAAAAGTGTAAAAGGCATGAAAGAATTATTGCCACTTATTATGAACTTGGAAACAAATCTGTTTCCTTGTCATTCTAGAATAACATTTGCCTTCAGAAACCATAGCATAAATTATTTTGGTTAGTGACTGATTCTATGCTTGGGCCCAAAGACTCCTGATTGATAGATGGAAATGTTTAGTATTAGACCCTTTATTTCCAAGCTCTTTTTTACCATTTACATTTTTTTTTGCCAAAGAAAACAATAGAAGAGTGTCCGAATGATTCAGCTATGCAAATTAGTATTCTTGAGTTTTCCACTGACAAATTTAGACATTAATTTAATCAGACTATGGTTTTCTTTACCAAAAAAAAAAAAAAATCCATATAAATGTCTTTCCTTATAGGGATATTTTAAATATAGTGCTTGAAGTAAGTCTTCATGGGTATATTTGTGTATGTGCTTGGATGAGTGTTTATGTATATTTGTGTGCTTTGAACATTCTCTAGAACTTTGGTTGATAACTTCTTCCAAACTTGATAGAAGAGATAATTTCAAAGTTCCACTTGGCATAAATGTATAAAGTAGCCAACATTCTTCTTTGAGATCACTCACTTCTTTCTTTATTGGAGCTTTCTTCTTGCTTGTGTCCTCAACTACCAGAAGCATACTTTGCTATTGCTTCAGTTCCATCCCATATCAAATTTTTGTTTCCCCTGGTTTTTATCTCTTCACTTAGAATAGAAAAATGTTTTCTACTTGCTTAAAAAGGCGAAATAAGTAAACAATAACTAACGGGCTACTTCCAGGTATTTATGATAATGATAACAATGATAGTTACATCTTATCAAGTACTTCCTGTTTTATTTACATATAGAATCTTGAATTCTTTCAACAAGCTGTGAAGTGGGGAATATTATCATTTGCAGTCCCAGAGAAGTTGAATAGCTTGTCCAAAATTTAACAGCTAACAATTTACTAAGCATGATTCAAATTGAGGACTGCCCCAATGTTCATTATACCACAACAAACTGACTTAAATCACAGCTACGCATGTGGTCAGTCTGATACCACACATGGTGTCACACATGATTTAGCATATGGTACATTCTTTTTTGGGTAGAATGTTCTATAAATGCCAGTAACATCAATTTGGTTGCTAATGTTAGTCTTTACTGATTTTATATCTGATTGTTCTTTCAACTACTAAGAGAGGTCTATTAAAATATTCGACTGTAAGTGTTGAAATGTCTGTTTCTCTCTTCTGTAAGTTTTTGCTGCACATATTTTGGAAATCACTTGTCAGGTGCATATACCTCTGTAATTTTTATATTTTCCTGAACTACTGAGTATTTCATCATCATGCAATTACTCTTTTTGTTTCTAGGAATGTTGCTTATAGTCTGTTTAGTCCAGTATTAATGCAGTGCTTCCAGCTCTTTTGATTCTATTTTGCAGTTTTTCTTTTCCCATCTCTTTCCTTTCTATTTATTTGTGTATATTGTTGTAGACAACATATGGTTGAATCTTGCTTCTTTTTTTTTTTTTTAAGATTTTATTTATTTATTTGACAGAGAGAGACAGCCAGCAAGAGAGGGAACACAAGCAGGGGGAGTGAGAGAGGAAGAAGCAGGCTCCCAGCAGAGGAGCCCAATGTGGGGCTGGATCCCAGGACTCTGGCATCACGCCCTGTGCCGAAGGCAGACGCTCAACGACTGAGCCACCCAGGCGCCCCATGAATCTTGCTTCTTTATTCTGTTTGACAACTCCTGCCTTTTGATTATGGTGTTTTGTCCATTCATATTTAATATAATTATTGCTCTGTTCGGTTTATATCTGTCATATTATTATTTTTTTTCCTTTATGTCTCATGTCATTTTTCTCTTTTTTTTAATGTCTTACTTTCCTGTTTGTTTAAAAAATATTTTTCTGTGTGCCATTTTTATTCCTCTGTGGATCTTTAATTATACATTTTGTTTTGTTTATTTAGTGATTGCTTCTGAGATTATAATACACAATTTGCTTTATCACGATCTTCTTCAGGTTAATATTAATGTAATTCTGGTTAAATATAGCAACTTTGCTTTGATATAGCTCTGTTTCGTCCCCTGTCCTTTGTGCTAATATTAATATATATTACACTTATGTATGTTATAAACCTACTGTAGCAGTGCTATAATTATTGCTTTATATAAATATATTCTTAAAATAAACTAAGAGGAGGAAAGAGAAAAAATAGATTTATATACTGTCTTAGTTCAGGCTGCTATCACAGAATACCATCGAGTGGGTAGCTTATAAACAGCAAACATTTCTTTCTTTCTTTCTTTCTTTCTTTCTTTCTTTCTTTCTTTCTTTCTTTCTTTCTTTCTTTCTTTCTTTCTTTCCTTCCTTCTTTCTTTTTTAAAGATTTTATTTATTTATTTGACACACAGAGAGAGATAGTGAGAGAGAGCACAAACATTTATTTCTCATAGTTTTGGAGACTGAGAAGTCTAAGACCCAGACATTAGCACGTTTGGTGTCTGGTGAGAGCTGCTTCCTGCTTCACAGAGAGCTGTCTTCTTGCTATGTCTCCACATGGTGGAAAGGGTAAGAGAGCTCCCTGGGATATCTTTTATAAGGACACTTAGCCAGTCATGAATGCTCTACCTCATGACCTAATCACCTCCCAAAGTTGCTGAATCCTAATACAATCACATGAGGTGTTAGAATCTCAACATATTAATTTGGGGCATGGGACACAAACATTCACTCCAAAACATATAGTCTTTAATATTTACTCACCTATTTACTCTTCATTTTTTTCCCTTGTCAATTCAAGTTACTGTCTGATGTCTTTTTCTTTCAGCTTGAAAGACTTTGTTAGTATTTCTTGTAAGACAGGTCTGCTGGAAATGAATTATCTCAATATTTATTTATTTATTTATTTATTTATTTATTTATTTATTTTTTATTTAAATTCACTTAAATAACATAATATATCATTAGTTTCAGATGTCAGTTTTTATTTATGTATGACTCTTTTTATTTCACCTTCATTTTTGAAGGGTAGTTTTACTTTGTGGACAGATTTTTTTTTTCTTTTTTCTCCAGCACTCTGAATATGTCATTCCTCTGTCTTCCAGCCTCCATTGTCTCTGATGAGAAGTCAGCTATTAATCAATTGTTATTCTCTAGTATGCCATGAGTTATTATTCTTTTGTTGCTTTCAAGATTCTCTCTCTCTTTTGCTTTCAGTGGCTTGATGGTGATATGTCTACATGTGTATCTCTTTGTGTTTATCTCATTTGGGTTCCTTGAAAATTTTGCATCTAATATAATAATTTCTTTCATCAAATTAGGGAAATCTCCAGCCATTATTTCTTTAAGTAATTTTACTTATTTATTTTTCTCCCTTTGTTCTGTGACTACTATTACAAATATATCGGTACATGTGTATTTGTCCCACAGTTTTCTGAGATTTTTCCAATTTTATTCAAACTTTTTTACTTTCTGCTTTTTCGGATTGGATTATTTCTTTCGATATTTCTGCTTTAGTGGGAAGTTTACAAAGTAAATTTGACAATGGAGATCATATCTTTTTCTCTTCATTTCTTTTTCTCATCTGGCATCAAATTCTTATTCTAAAGAGCAGTAGCAAAGCCTAAGGAATTTCTGAACAGGAGATAAATATAACCAGTAGAAACATCTCCATCCTCAATGCCCAAGGCTTTGCATTAAGTGGTAAAGGGAGCAATGTGGCTACAATCACTTTAGCTTTGGAAGAAAATTTTCCTACTCCACTCAGCAAACCCATCTCCCCACAGGTAACATGACCCATCCTCTTTAAATGGTAATTAAAGATCACTTATTCTCTTTAAAGTAATTCTTTTGTGTGTGTTTGTTGGGATTAGGAGAGAATGATAATCTTGCTTCTTATACCAAGTGGCTGATCACAGTGTTCCTTCCAAAAATAGAGAATATTTGCCCTGGGAGGAATTCTGGTAAACGCAATATTCTTTTTGGACAAGTTGCTTATCTTCTCATGTGCTTCACTTTCCTGTAATATATACACCACATATTATTTATCCATTTATCCCCAGGTGGACATCTGGGCTCTTTCCATATGTTGGCTTTTGTCAACATCGCTGCTATAAACATTGGAGTGCAGGTGCCCTTTCAAATCACTATGTTTGTATACTTTGGATAAATACCTAATAGTGCAATTGTTGGGTTGTAGGGTAGCTCTATTTTTAACTTTTTGAGGAAACTCCGTACTGTTTTCCAGAATGTACAAGTTTACATCCCCACCAACAGAGTAAGAGGGTTCCCCTTTCTCCACATCCTTGCCAACATCTGTCATTTCCTGACTTGTTAATTATAGCTATTCTGACTGGTGTGAGGTGATATCTCATTGTGGTTTTGACTTGTATTTCCTTGATGCTGAGTGACATTGAGCATGCGTCAAAGCATGTTGAGCATATTTTCATGTGTCTACTGGCCATTTATATGCCTTCTTTGGAGAAATGTCTGTTCATGTCTTCTGCCCATTTCTTGACTGGATTTTTTGTTTTGTTGGGTGTTGAGTTTGATTAGTTCTTTATAGATATTGGATACCTGCCCTTTATCTGTTATGACATTTGCAAATATCTTGTCCCACTCCACAGGTTGCCTTTTAGTTTTGTTGACTGTGTCCTATGCCCTGCAGAACCTTTTTATCTTGTTGAAGTCTGAATAGTTCATTTTTGCTGGAGACGTGTCTTGCAAGAAGTTGCTGTGTCTGAGGTCAAAGAGGTTACTGTCTGTGTTCTCCTCTAGGATTTTGATGGATTCCTGTCTCACATATAAGTCTTTAATCCATTTTGAGTTTATCTTTGTGTATGGTGTAAGAAAGTGGTCCAATTTCATTCTTCTGCATGTAGCTGTCCAATTTTCTTAACACCATTTGTTGAAGAGACTGTCTTTTTTTTTTCCATTGGATATTATTTCCTGTTTTGTTGAAGATTAGTTGACCACAGAGTTGAGGGTGCATTACTCAGTTCTCTATTCTGTTCCACTGATCTATGTGTCTGTTTTTGCACTGGTACCATACTGTCTTGATGATTGCAGTTTTGTAATACAACTTGAAGTCTGGAATTGTGATGCCACCAGCTTTGGTTTTCTTTCTTTTCTTTTCTTTTCTTTTTTCTTTTCTTTTCTTTTCTTTTCTTTTCTTTTCTTTTCTTTTCTTTTCTTTTCTTTTTCCCTTTCTTTCTTTCTTTCTTTCTTTCTTTCTTTCTTTCTTTCTTTCTTAAAATTATGTTATGTTAGTCACCATATAGTACATCATTAGTTTTCTCTCCAACATTCCTCTGGCTATTTAGGGTCTTTCTTGTTCCATACAAATTTTAGGATTATTTGTTCCAGCTCTGTGAAAAAATGTTGATGGTATTTTGATAAGGATTGCGTTGAATGTGTAGATTGCTCTGGTAACATAGACATTTAAACAATATCTGTTCTCCCCATCCATGAGCATAGGATGTTTTTCCTTTTTTTTTTTTTTTTTTTTGTGTGTGTGTGTGTGTCTTCTTCAGTTTCTTTTATAAGTGTTCTATACTTTTCAGAGTAAAGTTCCTTTACCTGTTTGGTTAGGTTTATTCCTAGGTATCTTTTGGTTGCAGGTGCAGTTGTAAAGAGGATAGATTCTTTAAATTCTCTTTCTTCTGTGTCATTGTTAGTGTATAAAATGCGACTGACTTTTGTGCATTGATTTTTTATTCTGCCACTTTGCTGAATTCCTGTATCAGTTCTAGTAATTTTTGGTGGAGTCTTTGGTTTTTCTACATAGAGAATCATGTCATCTGCAAAGAGTGGGAGTTTGACTTCTTTGCTGATTTGGATGCCTTTATTTCTTTTTGTTGTCTGATTGCTGAGGCTAAGACTTGTTCAACAGTGGTGAGAGTGGACATCCGAGTTGTGTTCCTGACCTTAGGGGAAAAGCTCTGTTTTTTCCCATTGAGGATGATATTTGCTGTGGGTTTTTCATATATGGCTTTTATGATACTGCAATATGTTCCTTCTGTCTCTGCACCTACAGAGAGTTTTTATCAAGAAAGGACACTGTATTTTTACCAGTTAAATTTAAACAAGACTGAATTAAATTTGGTAATATTCAATGTCCTGGATCAACATTATAACTATAATTGAAAGAAATTAACTAACAAAAATGCTCGGCAAATGACCACAAACATTACAACTTATGTTTAAGCAGCCACTAGAAAATATAAATCATCTTGTTGAAACCTGTATATTCTTTAAAAACATGGAATTTATGACTCTTCTGTGAAAGTTACATCTAGAAAAAAGTAAGTATAAATTCCTTTTAACTACAAAGCCCTAAATATCTCTAATTAGAGCAGTTGAAGCGGGTTTTACTATTATCTAGTTTCCCACAGAGGGCTTAATCAACCTTTATGCATAATGAACACCCAGTAAAGTTAAAGTGTAATCTGTGTGTGCAAAGGGCATGGGAAAGATTCTGTCCCCAGAGATAAGACTGGTTCCTCACAGAATAGTTCAGAACTAATAAAACTCTACCTGTCTCCGTAGTTCTGTTATGCTGAATGTAAATTTTGACATTATTTTAGTATATTCAAACCTTAGATGATGAATATATGCATGTAGCATTTGCAATACCTCAAATTTCATTAAAGAATGACACTCAAATATCTTTTCACAGCTACTCTTTTTAAGTCTATAAAATCAAAGAGAAGTTATACATTTCCAACTTATAAAACTTTCAACATTCAATGATATTCGAATGTTATCATCTATAACCTTATTATTGTTATTGTTTGTATATATCAATATCTTTCATGATCATTTAAATAATTCCCTCCATATTAAGTGGTTTCCTAAAGCAAGTGGTGAATAGGTAGAAGCAAGATGCACTTCAGTAAACCTTTGTTCATTGACTGGCAAATTGAAGTCTATTCTATTTGGAGTAAGTGTTTAGTAATATTGTCTGATCCATTGTTCTATAGAGTCCTAGATAACCTAAAAATTTCTTTATCTTAATATTAGGTCTTGTGCAGAAATGAGTGAGGGGACTCAAATTGGCAAATAGTGGGCGTAGGCGAACTTTTCTGGTTTTCTGAGATGTCTTTATGACTGAAACCCACATCTAAGAGGGGAAAAGATTACTCTGACCATTTGAAAGTAATTACTACTAATCTCTCTGACCACTACCTGATTTTCCCTTTTGTATTTAAGCATGAGTAAGAAGAAGGATCCTGGAAGTGGGATTTCCTATGATTTCAGGTGACGCAGAACTTGGCTGTGACGCTCACCGCCTGCGATCGGGACTCCTGACTTGGTTTACAAGTTACTGCCTCAGATTTCTTCTGTTGTGCTTAGTATTGCTCCAGTGGGATGTTGTGCTGACATAACACATAGTCTGCTAAGGACTAATTTTTTTCTTTATTTATTGAAAAAGTGTATTTTGAATGTTATGATAAGTACAGGGGTTAAAGTACTGAGCAAGGGACTGTCTTTGATCTCAGATAGCTCTCCAGTGACTCTGGCTTATTTAATTTGAAGAGGGCTGCATCTTGGAGATGCCTGTGCTTGCCTCCACTGCCATTTCCTTAAGGAAGTATACCATTGACCGTACCTGGACAATCCCTCTGCTGCCTTTGTATTCTGTTTTTGGTTGTGGTTCATTTTGCTCTTACTGTGTACAGCTGACACACATTGAGCTTTATTCTATGCAAGGCTCTGTCAGGTGCTTTGGAGAGGTCATCCCATTGGGTCCTCACAATAACAAGTGCGGTTATTGCCTCTACTCAGTCAGTAATGAACCTGGACTTCAGGTGGGTGAAGTGTATTCTTCTTATTACATGGTCCACCTGGTAGAGCTGGAACTGTCATGGTTTCCCTCTGGAACTCAACACTTAACCACTGTGATGAACTGTCTTACACTCCCTTTTTTTTTTTCTTTGTTTACCCTAGTAGTTCTTACCTGGGATAGCTGTGAATATGGGGCGCTGGCTAGTGGAAATGTGTCAATTCATATTTGTGAATTATGAAGAGAAATTTTCAAAATATAACACTTAGATCTTCCTCTCCAGAAATTCAATTTCTCCTTTGGTGGCAGGAAGGACTTGTAATTTGATTTGAGAAAACTACCCGAGGAAATTTGCTTCGTCCTTCTCAATTGAGCACCACCAAGGAACAGTTAGTTACATGTGTTGTGCCCTGCCCTTCTGGGCATCTGATTTCCAGCTGGACCTGTTGCTGGTTTCTGACTTCTGTCTTTCTTCATTGTTCTGGGCATCTGGTGCTGTTTCCCAACCCATATGAGATGGGAGCACCATAGTTCACTGTTTGATCTTACCTCCCCTCAGCTGCTCCCAATGAGAGAGCAGGCCTTCAGGCAGGCTCCTGCAGCCTCTTTCCGTCCGTAGTATAAAATGTTCTTTCTTCACTCTCAATATTCCTTCCCTTGGGGCTTTAAGTTAAGTTTTAATAGGATTCCAGTGCAACAGATTTAAGGCAAATTGATTGCAGTAAAAGGTCCTCAAAAATTTATGACCAGAACTCAATTCCTCAATTTAGTGTTTTCAAGTGATCTCTGAGCCATGTGAACATTTGATGGAAAACAGCAAAAAGAGTTATCTGCTGACTTTTAAAATTGCATGATTTCCTGGCACTATTAATTAAATCTAGTAAGCATTTATTCAGTTCTTAATCCATGGGGCACTTTGATAGGCATTACAGATGATATCAAAGTGAGAGAGACATTCAAACACTTCTCTTAAGATGGATGGAGGGAAGAACACAAATACAACTAACAATGGAAAAAAACCTGAGAACTACAAGAAGTGTTCCAAACAACTCCCGTGGAACCTGTGGAGGCTGCTAACTGTTTCAGTTGTAAGATGCTTGGAATTCAAAGCCCAAGAACCATGTTACTGGTAAGCCTCATGGAAAAGATAACCGTCAATCTACCAGAAACAGAAGTGGGGAGGGATGGGAAAGAGCAGCAGTGGGGGAAGACTGTTCACACAGTGTTGGACACAATGCTCAGTTATTATCTGTCTCTGGGTTCAAATCCTACAATGGCTTTCATTTGTGGAGTTGGTGCATGTGATAGGAATTTGCTCATTCTGACTTAGACTTGAGGGCATTGGTGTGCTCTTCTTTCTCCTGGTCATTCAGGGCAAATTTTCCTGAGGGTGACAGAATCACATAACACCTTTTCATTTATCATCCAGCAAGTCTGGGCAGCTTATAACAAATTCAGGGCAAAACGGCAATCAAGAGAATCAGGTAGAACTATTGTTTCCATCAGTCAACACATACATATTATGTGCCCATGACACCAAAAAGGGAAAAGATAAAGTCTACCATTAAAAGTGATTGCCCAGGGCACGTGGGTGGCTCAGTCATGAAGGGTCTGACTTTGGCTCAGGTCATGATCTCAGGGTCCTGGGATCGAGTCCCATGTCTGCTTCTCCCTCTCGCTCTGCAACTCCCCTCCGCTTGTTCTCTCTCTCTCTCAAATAAATGAATAAAATCTTAAAAAAAAAAAAAAACTGATTGCCCATACTACCAATTGATAGGATCAACTTGTAGTAGTTGAAAAGCTAATTTTTAATAGCCAGATCTGAGATTCAACAATAGTGGTTATTACACCTATTACTTTTTTTCACATATTCCTGCTGCTAAAAATGCTCCTTATCCCCATACCAATCTCTTCTATTCTGTTGCTAGCCTAACTTGTATTCCATTGACTTAGCCTAAAAGATTAGGCTAAATTAGTTAATTTTTTGCATAAAGTACAAATGTTCCTAAAACCTCCTTCCTGCTCTCTTTTCTAAGGCTTGACTTATCCCAGTCTTGCCATATATGTATGCCCAATAGCTACATTTTCTCAAAGAGACCATTCATTACACTTCTTGAGTAAAGAGTACTACAGATGTCAGGAATCTAGGATTCTATCTGGATCAGTGGCTTTGAAATGATTTTAAGTACATAAACTGCAATTTATTGCCATTTAAAAAAATATAATCTGACAAAAGGGGCATGAAGTTACTTATCACAAACTGCAATGAATTACATCTCTCTGGCCATCCATCTAATCCACAGACTTATATTGAATTTTCCTCACCCAGTGTCTTGGAATACAAAGGTGAACAGCAGTTATAGCTGATCTGCTTTACATGTTGCCCACGACTTACGCAGTGTCGTATTCATGAGGAGATTATTGTACTCTACAGAATGTATCAGCAAACCTGCTTTCCTAGGAACTTAACAATTGGCCACGTAGGGGACAGTGAGTTTACACCAGTTTATTGCTTCCAACTAGATAAACAACTCGTGGAGGGGAGGAGTCGGTGTGGCCTCTGGCAGTTAGGGAAGGATTGGCAGAGAAATTGGGACTGTGTGGGAGTCATGAAAGATGATTAGTAATTAGGTATATTATGGTAAAGAGAGATGCCCTTCCACTGCAGGAAGGTTGAGAAATAACTTCCCTTCCTCTGATACTCACGCTGTTTTCTTCTCCGGTGTATCCTCAGTTTCCATGCAGAGCAGGATCAGTTTGAAGTCAACCTTCTGGTTTTAGGATCCTTGCTTTTGGCAACATTGACAAATTACTCACTTGGTCATTTACTTCTTCGGTCAGGTGAAGAAAAGATACAGAAACTTAGAGAAATGGTCTCATCTCAAGGGTGTCCTACGGTGTGATCCACTTACCATTTTTATGTGAAGTGAGGGGATGCTCCTGGAAGACAGGGAACAGTTTTGTTCGTTTTGGGTTTTTTGCTTTATTCCTTTTTTCTTGTTTATAGTATACATTTAGTTTATAGTAGGTATTCAATAAATATCAAAGGTACTGGGTACAGGAAGGGGGTAGAGATTATAACACCTCATTGCCTCTTGTAGGTAATTCTGTGTGGGTCTAATGGAGGTGGAAGGAAATGAGGAAGCTGTGAACCTGCAAATACAGATTTTGTTGATTAACAAAAGGACATAATGCTGAGTAATTATTGTTTCCTAAAATTAGAGTATCAGAAATTTCGCTGTTTGAAAACCATATCGATAAGAATGGAATAGCATAGAGGATCTGAATCACTTTGAGGCAACTGGAATTGCTAACCCACGTTCAGAACCACAGTGCCTGGAATGGCCAGCAATCCCTGTACTGATGGATGAAAGATTACTCCAAACTTCGCTGTGAAAGAAAGGAGAAGGCAAGGGGGTCAACACTCAAAGACAAAGACCCTTTGCTCTTCTTTGCTCCCGCTTTTATTGGTCCTTCACGATAATCACAAATCCTTATCATTGTTTTTCAAGCTTGTTATGTATGACAATGGGTCTTACTGGAACTTAGAGGATCTGTTTACGAGAAAGATACGATATACTAATCTGCGGGTCCTAGGTGTTCTGCTAAGCATTGCCTAAGGGACAATGCATACATCACAGGGTGGCTGTTTCCGCTAAGAAAGCTTCTGGGAAGGCAAGTCGCCTTGGCATTCCAAAGGCCTACATCCTTCTCCAAAACCTTCCATCGCCCCCAGCAGCCTCCATGTTACATTTAGTAAGCCAGGTATTATGGCTGATTTCATGCTCTACATTAACCTGAACACTACAGATAAGGAGTTTTTAAAGAAAACACTCTCAATTATCTTAATTTTGTAGTTTCCAAGGAAACAGAACTTTAACGTACCGGGAAGATGGCCTGGATTATCGTTTGTCTCTTTCTGTTTTTTCAGCAGCTTCATTACGAGTTCCCGCATCTTCTACTACACCGTGATCCCCAAAGACCTAGGACAAAATGCTTGCAAGTTTCTCCTAGTGACTAACTGCATGATAGATTTTTATCTTCTGAACATTCTAACAATGAAGTCTTTTATTGGAAATACCCAACATGTCGAGGTATGTGGATATTTTTCTCAGACAATTTCTGAAGAAAATTTGCTCCTTTCTAAAGCCATTTTTGTTTCAGTTTGAGTAAACTGAAACTGATGCAAGGCACTATGCTGACTGGTTATGAATGATATTAGCCATTGCTTCTCTGAAATGATAATTTAAATGATAATTTAGTGGTCGTCACCACGACTGCATATGTTCAGTGGAACTCAAAAGTACCTGTTCATGGCTGGATGAAGATTCCCATTCCCCACTTTGTGTCGGTCCCCACTCACTCTAAGTTTGCCCCTAACCATTTCCACCTCCGATGTTATTCTGTACCTGTTCTACGTGCCCCTCCAAGTACACCGTAGAGGGTGGGATTATCAAGTTGTAGAGTACCCTGGCCTTCTAAACCACATGGGGTATCACAATAGTAGATGAATAGTTTGAAAATTACTAACATTGAATGGGCTCTGTGCCCTAGACTCCAATGCTGAGATACTGAGACCCCTTTGAACAGGTGTCTGTTTAATGAGGTCAGGCTGGTTCACCATCAGCCTCACCTGGCTCTTTTATGCTCATTGAGCTGATATGGTTGTTCTTTTTAAAAATCTCTTCTGAATAGATCAGAAGCATCATAACTGACTCACCAGGAAGTCTCCTCAGAAACAACAAGTTGAAAGGGAATAGGGGTACTCCTTTCCAGACCTTTGGCCCACCCCTTGTGTAAAATACTAACGAAGAGGTCGTGTTTTACTCCCGCCCACGATACCCATTATGTCTTATTTTTCCCCTAAAATGAGGCAGACACAGCATTGATAGCTTTCTGTGATAGCCCCTTCAAGGTCAATACATCAGTAGCTGAGCGATAATGAGATTCTCCCTTAGTGCATGGGAAAACATGAATCCTTTTTTCAAATTGAATTGTGGAGACTAAGTTAACTGGAGGTTTATTTCATTTTATACTCTTGTTCTGAAAAGTCAGGTGTAAGTCAAACTTTATTTGAAATGCCCTAGGTAAGCTGGCTGTGTAAAGAGACCCTAGGTTAATGCTTTTTTAGTTTGGATAATCACCATCGCATCAATTGGGAATTTTATAAATTGGCTTCTGAAAGCAAGGACTGCCTGCAGTGAGTTACCAAGAGTTCCATGACAATTGCATTTCTTTGTTGTATCTATTCTGATATTCATGGGCTGACATAAAAATACACCCTCCCTCTCTCCTCAGGTTTTCCCCATTTTTTGTCAGCTTTGATCATTAATTATTATTTCATCACAAATTTTTCTAGAGTGTTTTGATAATGATAGTCACCATTGGGAGAAGTGCTGCCATTGTGAAAACAATTACAAAACACTTTTAACTAAAAGGCTAGGTTCTGTGCATGGACCTGGATGCCAGTCTTGCTATGGGACTCCAAATTATTGTTATTTAAATAATTTTGCATTAAGAAGGAAACAAAAATAAGTTCTTTAAATGTGCTTGTTATTAGCCCCATATTGTATCCATAAGTTATAATTCTGTATTAAATTTGACATCAACCACAGCTTCCACAGAGCTATTCAGGAAACATTGCCATTTCAGGTGGAACCTATATTCTGAACCCTTGTATTGTCCCATTTTAGTGGATTAGTAAAGTGGTCATAACAGATTCATAAACTGAGTATAGGAGAGGTCAGGAAAACAGATGTGTTCCTCAGAACAGTGCCCAGTTCATAGTTAAGTCTTAATCAGTATGTGCAGATTGGAAGGACAGATCAACTTGCCTGGGAGGAACATCTGTCAAAAGACAAAACAACATCTGGGTGTAGGTGTCTCTGGCTCATACAAGTGTTCCACGACTTTCACTGTCTCTAAGATCAAATCTTGTGAACCATGAATTGTCCATTATAAATTTATAGAGGCTAATTAAAATGTTATTTTCTTCATGGCTATTTTGATCAAATTAAGTGACAGTTGGCAATAATACAAAGAGAATCTATATTGTACAGTAGGCAGATCATGAAAGATGGCCATGAATTCCACGAGCCTGTTTTAAACAAATCAAAAAGAAAGAGCTTCTATATAAACAAAAATTAGAAGCAAAGGTTAATTCATTTTAAGTTTCAAATAATACTGGAAAAGAAGGTACAGCTTGAATAAAATAGATGAATAGGAGAAATTAGGACATTGTGTCTTCTTGCTATTTTCAGGATGCGTTTAAAGAGAGATTCTATTATTACTGAATTGGATTCAGACAAAGTCAACAGCAGTTTATCCAACATATCCAGAAAGTCCAGGGCGTGGAAATACTTCACTTTGAGGAAGACCAGCTGAGCAAAGGGTATCTTAAAACTAAGGAGATTCCACATAAGAGCTTTGACTAACCAGCTGGCTCATAAAGTTGCTAGCCTGCAGGTTGTAATTGTCCACTACTTCTGCTATTAAAGAGAAATGGTAAAGAGAGGATACTTCCTAATTTCCTTGTTAGCTTCTGTAGAACTTTCTTTCCCATGAATGGGACCGTGTCTGTAATTGTCTTATGACACTTGGAGCCTTTTATTCTGCCTCGGTCGACCATATTTGCTGTAGTCTTATCTTCCTTAGTAGGCTGCAAACTAATTGGATGAAGTAATAGCATTTCTTTGTGTTCTCACTGCAGAACCTAATATGGTGCCTTGCGTATAATATTTAGGGCAAGGAAAAGAAGGAAGAAACGATATAGAAAGCAAGGAAGAAATGATATTTTCAAATAGTGGCGTGGATGTATAGAGTTTTTGACATATTCCAAGTTCTTCACAGCCACTGTTGAATTTAATTCTACAAATAATTCTGTGATGTAGATAGGCATTATTAGCTCTACTTTGTGAATGAGGAAGTTGAAGCTTGAATAGGATAAATAATTCACAGTCAATAAATTGTAGCTTTTTACACCAAGAGTCTATGTTTCATCCAATATTCAATGCTACCTCTAAGGAAAGCATTTCCCCCACAATTTTAAATGTACACTTATTTTTTTTCAAGATTTTTTTTTATTTATTTGACAGAGAGATAGAGAGACAGCCAGCAAGAGAGGGAACACAAGGAGGGGGAGTGGGAGAGGAAGAAGCAGACTCTCAGCAGAGGAGCCTGATGGGGGATCGATCCCAGGACTCTGGGATCACGCCCTGAGCTGAAGGCAGACGTTTAACGACTGAGCCACCCAGGCACCCCTAAATGTACACTTATTAAACAAGAACTCCTTCACGACAATTTAATACAGTATCTATCAGCAATTAGTGTTGAGAACATTATTTCCCTCTACATACAAAAGTACAGATTTGAACACTATGAAAACAATTAGGACAAGTACCATGAAAAATTGGTCCTTCAAAGGAAATAAAAGAGAAAAATTTAGGGCCGTGAGAGGTTTTGTTTGCTGTCAGGGGCACACCAGCAGAAGGGGGGGCTTTGGGGGTCCCAAACCACTCCACATGGATAAGATGGAACTGGGGAGCCAGTCCCAGCTGGGTGGTGCCCACCTCAGGGCTTCCATGTGGGTCTGAGAAGCCAGGGTGGCTCTCTGACTGAAACCATAAACCAAAGTTTGCCAAATGGGCATCACCTCAGAATGCCCCACGGCTGTTTCTAAACGCTTAAAGGAAACAGACTTTTAAGAAGTAATAGTTATTAAATGAACACTCTCCCCCACGAGTGCCACAGGGCCAAGAAAGGAAGGAAAGGTGAAGGAGGAAAGAAAGGCAGAGAGTGAAGTGGGAGGGAAGTAAGATGGGAAGAAAATAAGAAGTCAGAGAAACAGGAGCAAGGGGAGGGATCTGTTTTGGACCTGGTAAGTAATTAGGAATACAAGAAGTGATTGCAATTCCTATTTACACTGTTTGCACGTCGACATGGAAAGTCTCAGGTGACACTGCACCTGCTGGGTACACGGGGGCTTATGAAACATTGCTGTGAAGAAAGTCACTTCCAGTGAGTTCTGTGGCATGTTTCTCTCTGGGATGGAAGGTGACTTCCATATAAACACAAGTCAGACTTAGAGTTACAGCACACCTGTCATCGTATCTGGGCTGGGGCTGTGGTCAATGGAGAAACGGTAACAAATTCATTACCTTTAACCAATGAGAAGGTTTAAACCATGACGTTGGCCTATTTGATGGCTGAACAGTAGTATCATTTTAAGTCTCCGGTTGAGAAGCAGAACTATGCCTAATTCATTATCGGAACATGAAAATTCCCATTTCACATTGTCTCCTGTCATAAGATGATTCATTGTTTTAATTTTCAGTACAACATTTAAGATATTAAGAAATGCTCTTCAGGAAGACCTGTGCGGGGTTTCATTCATACTGTGTATAACCTCATTATGACGTGGGGAAATTTACTTTGTCAAGGAGATAAGCAAAGCTGGGATTTTTGTTGGGATAGTCTTTTCAAATGTCCTCATGGCCCTCGTTAATCTGCACACAACACCTTCCACATGCCGTTGACGTAGATGACTTGTGTTCCTCAAACTCTCCACCCATTAGAAATCATTTTGACTAGGGGTGCCTGGGTGGCTCAGTCAGTGAAGTGTCTGCCTTCTGCTCAGGTCACCATCTCAGGGTCCTGGGATTGAGTCCTGTGTAGGGTTCCCTGCTCAGCAGGGGGTCCGCTTCTCCCTCTCCCTCTGCCTCTGCCCCTGCCCCTCCACCCTGCTCATGCTCCCTTGCACTCTCTCTGTCTCAAATAAATAAGTAAATAAAATCTTTTAAAAGAAAAAAATAATTTTGATTAGGAATGAGGTATATTCGGGCTAGGAATGAAAGATACAAATATAGATATATTATTTTTCTTACACTTGATCCCCTTACTAAAACACATAAAATACTCTAAGTTTTTATTTGGTCCTGTGGTGATTGCTGAAATAAAATCCTAATCAAGGAAGAGAAAAAATATAAAGACGAAAGGAAAACACAGGAAGTAATAAAGAAAAGAGCAGGTAAAGAAAATATCAGTGGAAAAATTGTCCTCTGTTGGGAACTGAAGACAATGGAAGCTCGCTTTGGCATCATCTGTCCCTGACACTTGATCTAGAGAGTAACGAAGGGGATGTAGATGGCTGACTTAACTGCCATCCTACAAGCGGATTGTGTTTACACAGTTTAAAAAGCATACATCGTTTAGCCCTCAGATCCTGCGATGTGACACTCTCCTATAAAACAGACAGAAAGCTGCACGACTCTTCCAGATGCACATATGGGATGAGGAACAGAGTACAATATGATGCTTAAAAAAATCATGAGTTGGGTCCAGAACATGAGGAGTGAAAGAAACTGTAAGGATAGAAGAAACTGCATTATAATGTGCGGGCTGTGAGCAGAACTCCCTGCTGTTAGCCTTAAGGTGGAGTTGACATAAGGGGAAGATAACGTAACAAGTAGAAAAGAGTCTGCTGCTAATGGACAGAAGGGATATCATTCACCATTTAACACTTGTTCCCTAAGGCCAGAGGAATTATGTTCAAAGGCATATATTTTTAAAATTAATAATATTTGACTTTAAAAATTCTAAAAGTCTTTTTAATATGTGCTTTAGAAAATAAATTTCAAGCCAAATATACACCATTGACCTGGGAAAGTTCTCCTGTCATGTTTTCTCATGATCTTAAGTACTTAAGCATTATTTTTTGGCAGAAACACCGTGAGAGCTTATGATTTTTTAAAAGGATTCGTTAAGAGGGATTAGGATTAAAAAATCCTTTCTAGTGGTTTTTGAAAACAGACAAATGTCAGAAAAAAGCTACAGCCACACAACATACTATGTGATATTTTATATTATACTATTTGCATTTAAAAATAATCTAATTTTGAAGAAAATTCTATGCTAATTTACGATTGCATTAAGTTTTCATTAGAAAGGAAATAAAAGAAATTCAGGGAGAGAAACATCATTATAAAATTATGCTTTGTACTTTATACACTTACTTGATTGAGGAAATCTTTTCAGAGGATTGGGATGTGAATTGTCAAGGAATTTTTAAAAATGAAAATAAGTGCAAAGAAGCAAAATTGAAAACTGTGGATCATAGCGAAAGAGAATGAGCTGGTGACAGGACCAGGATAGTGATTATGCAGACAGAGCAGGCTGAGATCCGGACCCCGGATTCGAGTCCTCCCCATCTGCTGGATGCATGACTTTGGGCAAGTATGGCCTCTCTATGCCTTCTTATTTTTCATCTGTAAGCTAGAGATAATGACAGTATCTATTTCGTATGGGGGTTGTGAAGATTAAATGAAATGTATATGTCATGTAGGGGAAGTTTGACACAAAATATGTCCTATCTAAGCACTTGTCATTATTATTGCCATCTGAGAGGTGTTGGATGTGTAGCCACCCTGATACTGGGAGATGACCGAAAAACTGGAGAGCGAAGTGGGGAAGCAGCAACAGTAAATGTTAATTACACACCTGCTGTAGGACAGGCACATGGGGTTCACAAGCAAATGTAAGTCCCAGTTCATCACATGCACACATACATGCGCACACACACACACACACACACACACATGCACGTGCGAGTGCGGACACATGCATGCACACATGCACACGCACTCATACACATACGTGCACACATGCACACCCACACACGCACAAGTGCACACATACACATACACACGCACAGTTTAAAGACACAAAGGGAAAATTTAAAAGATGTATTAATTTTTAAATAATCATTTTGAAAGGATTATAAAATTATTTCTCAAATAGAGAACAATTTAGAAGTAAGTTCAAGGCTTCTAACAGAGAACAAAATTGTTTGTGTTTTCATAACTTGTAGATATTACTGAAGTTTTATTTCTCTGTAGATTTTGACATAATGTTTACCTTCGGCATCAGGTTATTTGCAATGATTGTAGTTTTCCTTTTCGCTATTCACTCCTTAAAAAAGGGAGGCTTCCTAGAAGTTTGCTTTTAGGATCGCCCTCATATAATGAACATTTTCTCTCCCTTTGTAAAAAAAAAGAAGGACACAAAGTTTTATTACAGATTTATAAAGTATGTGGAACAGGGTGGAGGAAAGGAGAAAGAAAAAAAAAATTGAAGTAGATGGAGCTGAATAGAAGAGATGATTGAATGTGCACATTACACGGTAGAAATGGTCTTCTCAACCCCTGAGGGTATTTCAGGTGAATCCGGAATAGCAAGCTAAAAATAGCTTTGAAAATTAACTGGCCACTGGGCAAAATAAACACTTAGGATATTAATTAAGGCAGCAAGAGAATGAATTATGTGTAAACCAAGTGAAATTTGTCTTGAATGAAAGGCTCTGAAGGTAATTAAAATGAAATTAAAGCCTGCTGTTTGAACAGGAGTAGTGGCCTTTATTATTTCTGAAAAGTTAGAGTGGAGTGTAAATAAACAGCTTGATTTGAGATTTAATTTCAATTTCAGTGTGACCTTTGTTAGAGCCCCGTCTGAAAGAGCATCCCTCCATGAAGGGAGGGCGCAGTACTGAATTATCAAAGAGGACGGAGGTGCAAGTGTACTGGTATTTGGAAAGGGGAAACAGGGGTGGAGTTAATGTGAAAAATTAACAAGTCGGGGACAGGCACTGGCTACTACAGAAGAGTCCTGACCAAGGTGGGGGTTAGGGTCACAAACCCCTGCAGTCTAAAATTCATGTATAACTTTTGACTCCCCTGAAACTTAACTACTAAGAGCCTACTGTTGTGTCTTACATGCTGTATTCTTACAGTAAAGTAAGCTAGAGAAAAGAAAATGCTGAGAAAATCATAGGGAAGAGAAAATGCGCTTACAGTAAGTACTGTGCAGTATTTATAGAAAAAAATTTTTGTATAAGTGGATCTGCACAGTTCAAACCCATGTTGTTCAAGAGTCAACTGTATTACCTAAACTAGGCAAAGCACATTTCTTGTGAAGTCTTCACTTTGCCGTTTTTCCCCCTACGCTTAGCCACACCCATACTTTCCGGCTAATTTAATAGCTAGGGAGAATAAAATTGTTAACTGATTCCCAGAATCTGCCTTTTTGGAATTTAAAGGGTATGCTTAGTTCCAAATCCAATTGCAGCAAGTGTATCATCTGCTTTAAAAATGATATTGAGAAAGAAAAATGTATCTGAAAAGGCAGGACTGTTATGTTCCTGAGATGCCCACTCACCAGTGTTCCTAAGAACACCCGCTAAGGTGGGACGACTGAAGACAGTCTTGAGGTTTAGGTAAATTTTGGAGTGAAAAACATACATTTGAGACTGTGATATTTCACTTTTTTTCATAAGCATCTACCTGGTAAAAAGACATGAGCACTGTCTTCAAAAGGAACATAAGATAATTCCACCCTTTCTGCTGTTTTTTTTTTCTTAGTATAATTCTTTGTCTCCTAAAGTCCGATTTATCTGATTAATACTTAGTCTGATCCAGTTTCTTTCAAAGACCTACCTTTATCTTCCCAAGTCTCCAATATGGACAGAGTAGGCAGTGTTTATCTAATGCTATTTGAGGGGTGCACAAGGCTTTGTTCTTCCCTAATACCTTACCTATAAATCTTTAAAGGGAACCATGTTCCTTTCCTTCTGGGCAACCGTTCTAAGCATTATAATATTTTCTGTGGGTTTCTCAATACAAATAATGGTGTCTCCATATTGCCTCTTTAAAAATGCATGTGCATCATCATGAGGAATAGTGGCTTTGAGATTGCTGAAAATTTACTTCTTAGTAAATAAACATTTATTAGGCGTCATGTTTATTTCATCTGGGAAGAAGTAGAGACGGTAACTCTTAACAGAATGGATAGTGAAACCCTATTGGATGTGAGTGGGTGGGGAAGACAATATGTAGTGGATCAAATAGAAGAATTCCCAGTGAGAGCCCTGGGTTGAGGTATTTGGGGTGTAAGGTGCATACATGGTGGTTTTCCATAGCACATTTCTGTATGTGAGGTCTGAGGGGAGGACTAAGGATGGAAGTGGTTATAACACAAATAGTCCATGAACAATAACTATGTGGAAATTCTGTCCTAGGGATTACATATCCGAAGTTGAGTGATGTGTGATCCTTGAGCCCAAGAAGTTTACTATCTATCGGATAGTCAGTTGCTTTATTTTCTTTTTAAATTTTTAATATTTATTTACTTATTTATTATTAACCTGTAATGTATTATTTGTTTCAGGGGTACAGGTCGGTGATCCATCACTCTTACACAACACACAGTGCTCACCACAGCACATACCCTCCCCAATATCCATCGCCTAGCCACCCCATCCCCTCACCCTCTCCCCTCCAGCAACCCTCCATTTGTTTCCTGAGATTAAGAGTCTCTTATGGTTTGTCTCCCTCTCTGGTTTTGTCTTGTTTCATTTTTTCCTCTCTCCTCTTATGATCCTCTGCCTTGTTTCTTAAATTCCACATATCAGTGATATCATATGATAATTGTCTTTCTCTTTTTGACTTATTTGGCTTAGCATAGTACCTTCTAGTTCCATTCACATCGATGTAAATGTAAGTATTCATTCTTTCTGCTGGCTGAGTCATATTCCATTGTATATGTATACCACATCTTTATCCGTTCATCTGTCAATGGACACCTAGTCAGTTGCTTTAAAAACAGACACACAAAGACTTAAGAAGTGCTATGCATTGAAGGAGAACACGGTTCTAAGGAATGTTTGCAGAGAACTCATCCATTGTGGATATGGCAATCTTCACAGAGAAAGTATAATTTTAGCTGACTTGAAGGGTGAACAGTAGTTTATCATGCAGAGGAAAAAGAGGGACGTTCCTTGTTGGGACATAGGAAAACCAGAAAGGAGAAGAGTGTGGAAGAGAAAATGTTGAAGAAATAATAAGCAATTTTTTCCCAAATAAGAAGCAATTATTTTCCAAATAAATTCACCAACTTAAGAAATTCAATGACCCCAGGGGCGCCTGGGTGGCACAGCGGTTAAGCGTCTGCCTTCGGCTCAGGGCGTGATCCCGGCGTTATGGGATCGAGCCCCACATCAGGCTCTTCCGCTATGAGCCTGCTTCTTCCTCTCCCACTCCCCCTGCTTGTGTTCCCTCTCTTGCTGGCTGTCTCTATCTCTGTCGAATAAATAAATAAAATCTTAAAAAAAAAAAAAAAAAACTTCCTTTAAAAAAAAAAAAAGAAATTCAATGACCCCAAAGCAAAAGAAACATGAACAAGACTATGTAAAGGCACATCATAATCAAACAATCCAACACAGGGGAAAGTTTTTTAAAAATGTAGATTAAAAGGACATTACATCAGAGGGCACCTGGGTGGCTCAACCAGTTAAGCATCTGCTTTCAACTCAGATCACCATCTCAGGGTCCTGGAATTGAGCCGGGCCTCAGGCTCCCTGGTTAGTGGGGAGTCTGCTTCTCCCTCTCCCTCTCCCGCTGCCCCTTCTCTCTCTCTCTCTCTCTCCCTCTCTCTCAAATAAATAAGATCTTTACAAAAATGAAAGTACAATCAAATTTTTCTGAAACATACAAGAGCAAAAAACATTCACCACCAATACACTTATACTAGAAGAAATCCAGGAAATCTTTTAGAGAATGAAAATGATAATAGAAATGTGGGTGTACACAAATGAAGAAAGAGCAATGGGAACGAGAATTACATGTATAAATATATCAAATGTTTTTCTTCTTTTAAAAATTCCTTTAGAGGAGAGCAGACTGTCTGAATAAAGATTATGACATTGTGATCTGGGATATGGGATTTATCACACCGGTAAGAGGTATGGCGACAACAGGGCAAAGTTAGGGTCAGTGCAAGTGCATCACTGCAAGGCTTGTGTGGTGCCCGTACAGTGGCATAACACCGCTTGTAGGCCAACGGTGGTAGGTTAAAGAGGTACACTCTACACCTAAAGCAACAATTAAATTAAGAAAGCAAAGCACTATACCTAATTAGCCAACAAAGGAGAAAAAATGTAATAATAAAATTATTCAATGAACCCAACAGAAGGCAGGAAAAGAAGGAAAAAGGGAGCAAAGATTAGAAAAGAACAATGGGAAAACAAATAACAAGGTGATAAATTTGAATATAGTCTTATCAATAATTACAGTGAGTGACATGGTCCATATATACCAATTAATAAATAAGTTGTTAGACTAGATAAAGAAGTAAGATATACCTTTGTGCTGTTTATAATAAACATACATCAAATATAAAGATGCAAATAGATTAAAAATAAAAGGATGGAATACTATGCTGATACTCAAGGTGCAGTGCTGTGTTTATAGCAAAGTAGATTTCAGAGAAAATAATCTTATCAGAGGTAACGGAATCATTTCATAATGAGGAAAAGGTCAATTTATTAAGAGGATATGATATTCCTAAATGTTTATTCACCTACTAATGGAGCTTCAGAATATATGAAACAAAAAAGATAGACAAATTCACAATCATAGTTGAAGATTGCAGTACCATTATTTCGGTAATTAATAGGCCAACAAGACAGAAAATCAGTAAGAATATAGTGGACAGAAAATCAGCAAAAATATAACAACATGAAAATTAGATTAAAGATGTAACAACACTATTGATCAAGTTGAGCAAATTGACTTTAGAATGTGACACCCAATAACAGAAGAAAACACATTTAAAAAAATTTTAAATGGACTTTTCTGAAGTTGACCATATTCTGGGTTATAAAATAAATTTCAATGAAGCTAAAAGGATTAAAGCCATACAAGTGTGTTCTTTCACACCTGTGGAATTCAATTAGAAATCATTAAAAGAAATATCTGGGCAAACTCCAAATATTTGAAACTAAGTCACATACTTGTCGATAACCCATGGGACAAGGAAGAAATCAAAAGTAAATTAGAAAGTATTTTAAACTGAATGAGAAAATTCAGCATATCAAAATTTGTGGGATCCCGCTAAAGCCATACTTAGGGAAAATTTATAGAAACGAATACCTGTAATTGAAGAAAAATGTCAAGTCATTTGACTCATTTTCCATGTTAAGAGACAAGAAAAGAGAACAGTTAAACTCAAAATTAGCAGAAGAAAGGAAGTAATAAAGATGAGAATGCAAATCAAGGAAACGTGAACGCGTAAACACAATAAAGAAAATCAATAAAACCAAAAGCTGCTTCTTTGAGAAGATTAACTGAAAAATCTCTAACCAGACTGAGCATGAAAAAAAGAAGACAGAGACTACCCATATCAGGATGAGAGGCGAAACCACTAGAGATCAGGAAGAAATGAAAAGGATCTTAGGGGCATACTATGGATAACTTTATGCCAATAAGTTTAACAACTTGGAAAAATTTGTATGATGCAAATTAAGCAGGCACAGAAACAGACAACCTGGATTGAATCCTATCTATGAAAGAAATTAAAATTTTAGCTTTTAAGTTTTCCTATTAAAAAGAGCTCCCCTCCCAGATAGCTTCACTGATAAATTCTACCAAACATAATAATGGAAGAAATAATACCAGTATTACAAAAGTCGTACAGAAAAAAGAAGGCACTAATTCCCATTCATTCTGTGAAGGGAAATGCTGATTACCCTGACACAAAATCAACCAATGACATATAAGAAAGCTGCAAACCAGTATTCCTCATGAATGAGAATGTGAAGTTCTAAAGAATCTTTTTGCTAATTGAATCCATCAATATATAAATCCACCAATATACTTCATGACCATTAGAATTTACACAAGCAATGCAAGATATGTTTCACATTTGAAAAATCCATCAATATAATTCATTATAACAAAAAAACTAAAAAAAAGAAACATCATGTGATCATTTCTTTCTTTCTTTCTTTTTTTTTAAGATTTTACTTATTTATTTGACAGAGACAGAGACAGAGACAGCCAGCGAGAGAGGGAACACAAGCAGGGGGAGTGGGAGAGGAAGAAGCAGGCTCATAGCGGAGGAGCCTGATGTGGGGCTCGATCCCAGAACGCCAGGATCACGCCCTGGGCTGAAGGCAAAATGCTTAACCGCTGTGCCACCCAGGCACCCCCATGTGATCATTTCTATAGAAAAAGCATAAAAAACCCCCAAAAACCCATTATTCATTCTTGAAAAAAAATCTCAACAAGTAGGAATATGAGGGAATTTATCCAAAATGTTGTAGGATATCTATTGAAAACGTACAGATAACATGATACTATATGGTGAAAGCATAGATGTTTACCCCTTAGATTGAGCACAAGACAAGGATGTCCCCTACTATTTCTATTCAGTATTTTACTGGAAATTCTAGATAGCAATAAGTGCAGAAAAAGAAAACACATTCAAATGGAAGAGAAATAGGCTAATTATCATTATTTGCAGGTGGTATGATCATCTATGTAGCAAATCTGAGGGAATTTACAAAGAAGAGGGTTCCTAGAGCTAATGGGTGAGTTTACCAAGGTAGCAATCTAAAAGATCAATATGAAACCAAATACGAAATACTCAGAGATGGATTTGAAGAAAGAGTGAAAGTATCATATAATGGAAATTACTAAACATTTGGGAAATTGGGAAATATACTGTATTCATGATTCAGAAGATTTATTACTATTATTAAAATTTCAAATCTCGGGGCACCCGGGTGGTTCAGTCAGTTAAGCATCTGCGTTAGACTCAGGCCGTGATCTCAGAGTCCTGGGTTAGAGCCCTGCATCAGTCTCCCTGCTCAGTGGGGAGTCTGCTTCTCCCTCTCCCTCTGACCTTTCTCCCTGCTCATGCTCTCACACTCTCTCTCAAATGAATAAAAAATCTTTAAAAAAAAATTTCAAATCTCCCCAAATTGATCTGTACATTCAAAACAATTTCAGTGAAAATCCCATTGTTAATAGCCAAATGATGGAAAGAGCCCAAGTGTCCATTGATGGATAAAGAAGAGGTGGTATATATACAGTGGAATATTACTCAGCCATCAAAAAGAATGAAATCTTGCCATTTGCAACGACGTGGATAGAACTAGAGGGTATAATGTTAAGTGAAATAAGTCAGTTGGAGAAAGACAAATACCATATGATATCACTCATAGGTGGAATTTAAGAAACAAAACAGATGAACATAGAGGAAAAAAAGATAGGCAAACCAGAAAACAGACCCTTAACTCTAGAGAACACACTGACGGTTACCAGAGAGGAGTTGACTGGGGAAATGGGGGAAAACAGAGGACGGGGATGAAGGAGTGCACTTGTCGTGATGAGCAAGGGGTGATGTATGTTTCTACACCTGAAACTAATATTATACTGTATGTTAACTAACTGGAATTTAAATAAAAACTTGAAGGAAAAAAATCTCATTGTTAGATATTAGGAAATGCAAATTAAAAAGATTAATCATACCAAATACTATCCAGGATGTGAAGCAGCTGGAACTCTGTTACACTCTGGACCGGCAGAGTGCCATCACTTTGGGAAACTGGCAGTTTTTAAAAAAACTAAATGCATACCTATCATATGGTCCAACTGTTCCACTCCACTCCACATATTTTTATACAAAGACTTGTACATAATGTTATCACTGCTTTGTTTTTAGTAGTCAAAAAACAAAGCAACCCAAATGTCCACCAAGAGGTGAGTGGATGTCCAGACTGTGGTATAGTACAATTGAATATGATTCAGCAATAAAAAAGAGTGAGTCCTTGATACATGCAACAGCATGGAAGGACCTCAAAACACTTGTGTGAAATGAGAGAAGGCAATATTTTTTAAAAAGCACATAACGTACGGTTACATTTTTGTAAACTTTTGGGATATGCAAACTAATATTTAGGGACTGATAGCCGACCAGCTGTTGCTTGGGGATAATGAGGACAAGCAGAGGTGGGATGGAGGGGCTACTAGGAGCAAGAGGAAATTTGGGGTAGTAATAGACATTTATTATGTGGGTGTGGTCATGGTTTCATGGTGTTCATACATGTTTAAAACTCATCACATTGTATACACTAAATAAGTGCAATTTAATGTAAATTACTTAAATCAATAGTACTGCTTTATTAATAAAAAGAATCTTCAGTGGTGGAAAATAATTATGCTTGGAAGTCTGAAGTAAGTTATTTTTAAGTGTCATCCTTGTGCAGGGGCCATGCTAATCTTGTCTGTATCATTCCAATTTTTAGTATATGTGCTCCCCAAATGAGCACAAGCATTGCTTTTTAAAGACATTACAGTATGTCTACTTGTAAGCCCTCCTATAATTACAGATGCATAAAAATATGAAGAAACTCTTTTACTCAGAGTCTTGCATTGCTGCTAATACTGCAAATGGCAAATACAGTATTTAAAAATGAAATGAAGTAGTGGTGGAAACAGCAAGGCGTGCTAATTCAAAATATAATTTTGACATTTAGTTGAGATAAATATCTTCCCTTCTGCATTTATGTGGAATTGAAAATTGACAAAGACATTAGTGAGGACACCTAAAGACATTTACTGGAGCTGAAATGTGAAAGTAAGGTGACAAAGGATCAGCGATTTATGAACATAGTGTGTTTCAGTAAAAGGAAAGTGAATTTGAAAATCTCAAGCATATACCTTGCTAAATAATTTCTAAGCATAAAATTGACTCCGTGAGCTAAAAATTGGCCAAAAAGAAACATAAAACTCATATTTAGGAAAAGCAATGAGGGCAATTAGTCCCTTCCTTGTAAGTAAAATATTATCCCTTCCCATGCATTCACTTTTATTTGACCTGATGTGTTTTTTAAAAATTCTCATAAATGGGTTTCCATCCAACTTCATTTCAATCACTTTTTTCAAGAATCTGTTTCTTAAACTTACGGTTTTGACATTACTAGAATCATAATTTTAAGTATATTTAGTTCTCAATTTTATATAATCAACCATATTTCATCCACTGATGATTTTAGGGATGTTTTGGCATTTACATTTTCCTGATGTCATCTCCTTGGTGAACAACATTGTCCAGGCTTCCAAGAGTGTCTACTTCGCCCTTTGGCTTTCTTCCTTTTAGCTCTTTCTCTGTTAATGTGTGGCCTTATTTGTATGTGTGTTCTCTCCCTCCCTCCTGGTGAAATTAAATGCAGTAAATGTTAAGCAGTAAGTTCAAATAGCTTAATAAAAGTATTTAGTAGGAAAAACTAAGAAAATTAATAGAAATGAGCTTGATTCCTTTGCCATTCAGTTATTTGCAGCTTATCTTTTACCACTAAGGGACTACATTTTGAGTGGTCTTCATTTTTAATGACTCTACCTAATACCCTTGAGAAACAAACCACCCTCATTTCTTTATATTAATCAACAGGACTTCTGTCTTCTAAAACTTTCTGCATTGCATGTAGAGACCAAGATCCCATCCAAAGAAAGTTATATTTCCTTCCTAAATGACAAGATAATTACTCCATGGTGCTTTTGCTGCGTGCTAACGACAAATCTAAGCAGTAGCTTAGGGCAGGGACAAGGAAGGACAATGTGGTCAGTGAAATATGTATTGATTTATTAGTCTCCCCAGCAAAATATCAGCCATATCCACTTGAGATGAGGTCGAATATTATTTAGGAGGGCTGGTAACCATGTGTGGCATCACCGTAATGAGGTGAGGACTAAAACAAGTAGGTCTTTTCCAAAGTGATCTTTTGACTGTGCAAGGGCTCCCAGAAGCTGGGGGACAGACCGGGGAGCACAGGGGTGGGGACAGTAAAAGCTGTCTGGGTATTTTAGGCTCTGGCAGCACTCCTCTTTAGTTTCACAAGCCTACACTGTGACATAAAGCAAGCTTGATTTTAAGTTTGACTTTTTCTGTAAATTTTGTTAAAAATAGTTAAAAACTATCTTTTTTTAAAAGATTTTATTTATTTATTTAGAGAGAGAGCATGAGCAGGGAGAGGTGCAGAAGGGGGAGGGAGGAGGAGATAGAATCTGAAACAGACTCTGCACTGAACACAGAGCCCCGTATGGGGCTCAATCTCATGACCATGCGACAACGAGTTGAGCCGAAACCAAGAGTCCTATGGTCAACCAACTGAGCCATCCAGGTGCCCCAGGTAAAACTGTATCTTACCTAACCGTCCCCCCCCCCCCCCCGTATTACAGAAGTTTATTCTGAGTGAAAATACTTTCAATTAACCCCTTCAGCAGCAGCCAATGAGCTAACCTAAATTTGCTCATGAGTTGTGGCCAGTGAGGAGCCTGTATTGACCATGAATGAACAGAAATAACTGACTCGCCACAATAGCCAGCATGAACCAGTCGAGGTGAAAAAAATTCTCCCATTTGACTCACTGACATGGTTTCAACTATGATGTTATGTGAACTAGTGAGTGCAGTTTGGGTGTTAAAATATGGTATAATGAGTCCAAGAGATGAGACGAAAATATGCACTCCAAAACTTTTCAGACTGTGTAATGTGATGCAGAATAAGCAGAAAAGGAGTATTTGCTCAGTGAATGTGACCCAAATAAAGCACGATAGAACTCACAAATTGGTTAATATATACCCTGCATTATTCCTAACATGATTGGAAAGAAGGTTCAGAGGTTCCATTTCAGCAAGAAAACAAGCAAATAAAGAGGATAAGGGACCAAGCATCGTATAGACAATGCTCTAAACCTTTGAGATTTCTCACTGAGGCAACTTCCAAGTGGTCTCCCTTCTCCTCTTTCCTCCTGCACAGGAAAAACATGAGAAATTAAGATGCAGAAGACATATACTTCCAGTTTGGGTACATTGTCATGGATGCACCAATCTTCTATTTTTTTAATAGCGTATGTTATTTAATGCTAGTGAGTCCATTGATGTTTTGGAAACAGAATAGAACTCCATCATAATATAGCTTATTTATATTTAGATGGGGTAATGATCATGATAATTAGAAAAATTTACTGAGTCCTTAATATATGCTACATCTTTTTCTAAGTGCCTTTCATGTGTTAACTTTTTTTTTTTAAAGATTTTATTTATTTATTTGACAGAGATAGACAGTCAGCGAGAGAGGGAACACAAGCAGAGGGAGTGGGAGAGGAAGAAGCAGGCTCCCAGCGGAGGAGCCTGATGTGGGGCTCGATCCCATAACGCTGGGATCACGCCCTGAGCCGAAGGCAGACACTTAACGACTGTGCCACCCAGGCACCCCTCATGTGTTAACTTATATAATCCTCTTGACAATTCTATGAAATAATTACTATTATTTTCTTTACACACGGAGAAACTGAGGTATAGAGAAATTAAGGACTTTTTTTAGGGACACAGAGTTGAAAAGTAGTAGAGTCCAGATAATCTGATTTTAATCTTAAGCACCAAGGGATACTGCCCCTGTGAGTATAATATGGTACTTCTAAGCATGGTAACTAAATAAAGTAAAAGACATGGTAACCAAAAAAATAAATAAATAAATAAAATACAAATACAATATAGTACTTCTTGTCAGTAAATCAATAATTATTATAAGTAAGTACTACATTTTGTCATAAATTGTGCTCTAATGTTTTAAAGGGATTCCACTGTACCTCATTAGTTTATTTGGATGTTTTGAATATTTCTTAGGAGAGAAGTTGTTTCTGTTTCAGCCAAAGTCAAGAAATTGCTAAAACAATGTACTTAGTCATGGGTTTCAAATCTATTGATATTTAGTGTCATTGCCCAGTCTGTAAGAGCTGTGGTCAATTCCATATAAACAAAGGGCATTTGGCTTTTTTTTTTTTTTTTTTAGATTTTATTTATTTTAGAGAGAGAGCGAGCAGGAGCACATGCAGTGGGGAGGAGCAGAGGGAGAGGGAGAGATTTTAAACAGAGTCTGCGTTGAGCACGCGAGGCTTGATCTCATGACCCTGAGATCACCACCGAAACCAAGAGTAGGAGGCTTAACTGACTGTGCCACCCAGGCGCCCTTTGGCATTTGTATAAGTCATTTCAAACATCGTTAAAGGGTTGACTTGATCTCTGAATATGAGTCTTTTTTTATATGCTCTCGCTTTTGTTGCTGTTGTGACTCAGTATACCATAGTGACTGCAGTTTGGCATCCTTCGTGAGGTTGGGCGAATCCATAACCCTGTGGAAGTTCAGTGTTCGTTCTCATCTCTGAGATTGAATGAGAATATGAATTCATGGGGGGTAATCAGGGGGGATAAATGAGGAAATGCGTATACAGCACTGCTATTATCATATTCTTAGCCCTTAAGTTGGATGCTTACTTGCCAAATATGATTTCTTGGATAGCTCTTCTCTCGTCTTTTGACTGACCCATATTTGTGTATTTATGATTATTTGGCACTTCCTTCATTGACTGTCATACAACCATTCTACAAACAACAGAAGATCTACTGTGTTGCAGGCATTTTGGCAATGTATTTGGAATAAAAAAATTCTGTTTGTTCTGTTACTTTTCCTATGGTTAATTTAATCTTTAAAGGATGATTCATTTTGACTAGTGTATTCCGGAGTCTTCTGGGATAAAGTGTGCTAAAACAGGAGAACAGGGCATTCCTCTTTGCTCTGCATATATTCCCACTAATGAAGTGGTGGAGAGATAAGTGCCTTGTCACTAAGTAACATCAAGGATAAATGCTCATGAATGATCCTTTCATCTTTCATGATTCAAATACATGAGTATTTTTTGTTTGTTTTCCTGTGAGATATATCTCTGGCTTATCTGATTTGGCTAGTTTTATAGGCTTCTCAGTTTCTTATCATTAGTCCTTTCCTTTCTAATATCAATATCCAACATAACTTCAATAAAATTTAAGTGCAAACTATTTGTGCACCCATGAGATAATGCTTTGATGGATTGAAAGGGAGGGATATTAGCACCTGCATTTGGTACCAATGCGCATGTTAAGAGTTTATGTGGAATTGTATTTCGGATTATTATCCAGTATATTTTAAGATTTTATTTATTTATTTGAGAGAGAGAGAGCACATAAGCAGGGGGAGGGGCAGAGGGAGAGGGAGAGAGAGAACCTCAAGCAGACTCTGAGCTGAGCACAGAGTCTGACGTGGGGCTTGATCACATGACCCTGAGATCATGACCTGAGCTGAAATCAAGAGTCAGATGCTTAACCGACTGAGCCATCCAGGCACCCCCTATCTAGTATATTTAAGAGTAAACTCTGTTCATGGGGAAATGATTCTTTTGAAATAAGAAAATAAGCGTTATTTGGTTATCTCATCTCTAACAAAAGATTTGCCCAATAGCCCTTCATAGTGTCCAGTAACACAATCTGAACTATAGATTCGAAACAAGCATTTGAATCTTTTAACATTTCCCCAAAAGAACATGTATATGATATGTTGAGAAACTGAGAATAAGTGTCTCTGTCCTGCATGATCTTGGCAGCTGTCTCATTTCTGATTTATTGAAGGACCTCTCCTAGCTGAGTTAATGGCCACATGGTTCTCTTGTATTCCAGTCCTTCTCAGAGAAGCCTGTTCAGCCTTTAGCACTTTTTACCAGTAAGAACCTTCCTACATTCCTTCCTAGTTGTGGACATGGATTGGCATGGAGGGAACTGAGTGATCCAGCTTGAAGAGAAAGTAAACAAATACAAATTTTAGTTCAGAGGTAAGTAGGTCATTAATGATAGAAACAATAACATTGAATAAAAATGACAATAGTTTGATGTTTTTCAGAATCAAATTAACCCCTTTATTTTATTAGCTATTTCAGGGATAAAGCTTAAGTGTAAATAATACCATGCTGTCCATCCAGCTTAGGAACACTGGTGAAAAGAGGAAAGGTCTTTCTTTCCCATAATGATAAAAATATAATAAAAAATAATAATTAGATACCATCTCCTATATGCCAAGCACTGTAGTCCTACAGATCAATGCATTAAATAGCTATTCTGTGCATACTATTTAAAAAACCTGTATCCAGGGCTTGAGTGATAAACACCAAGCCAAACTTTGGTTTTGAAAAAGAAACATGCAACTTCAAAATTTTAGGGAAATAGTAGTTTTCTTTTCACAGTAAGTTATAAGGAAGACAATTTGTGTCAAAATGATGTAAAAATTCTCTACCCTACAAGACTTCCTTCAACATTGACATGCATTTTGCCAATAAAAAAATCCTAATGAAGTAGAGGATAATTAACCACAAACTCCATTAATATGAACTAAAAGTCTACACTTACTTTCTAAAAAATTAACTAAGGAAGTGAAGGAAATATTAATGTAATATATAATGCAAATGTGACTTCCCATGTTTGGAGATTTAAGACATTACAGTCTGTTACCTTAGGGAAATGGGTGTTGGCATTTCAAAAGCTAGAGAATAAATTGACAACTTTGTAATTTTCTGAGGGTTCTACTCAAGTGTCAGCAGTTATTTTAAAAGATTATTGTGCAATGTGTGGAACCTGGAGGGTCCTTACGATTTAACCATCTGTGTGTAGACATATATTGTCATATGTGAAGGTGCTCTTTTCATCTAGGCTCAGCAGTGGTGACACATCTGCATTACCCATCCCTTCTGGTCTTTACAGCTCCTAGATGGCACATAAAGTGAGAGCATTTTGGGGATTAGCCCACAGGTTGCAACACCCCTTGAAAGATAAAGAGAGAGAAAAAAAAAAAAATAAAGAGAGCATCTCCAAAACCTTACTCATGAGCATCACATTTTCTCTGAGCTGGCCAACTTTTAGGAGGATTAATCAACTGCCTATGGACTGTAGAAACTCTTATTTTACAGATTGAGAAAAAAAATTAAAATGGAGATCATAGTTCTAGTGGTATGAGGACATCACATATCAGGGTATCAGTGTGATATGACATTTTCATACTTGAAATCACAGCCTAACTTCCATGTGCTAGGCATGATAAATAGAATAATATTGAAACCCACAAACTCTTATTCTCATTTTCAGATGAGAACTTGAGATCCTGGGATGTTAGGTAACATTCCCAAACTGGGAAATTAGAAAATTCTGCTTTGAATCTAGATCTGTCTGACATGTAGACCCATTTTTAAATGAAAGCTTTTAGATTAGAGGCCTTGTTTGAAGACTCCTTACCAATGGAAAGATTTAGACCTGGTAACATGACTTAGGTTTCAATTACAAGATATCTTCTGAGATGAAATTTTATCTCATTATATTTCCCCTAATTGATTTATTTCCAGTTATAATTTATCCTCAAGAAACTGGCTTACAGTCCTGTTGTTTTATATGCTCATGATCCAAGTAAACATGGTGTGTCGAAGCTAGATCCGTGTGATCTATATTTTAATAATGAGTGTAGACTCTGTATTGGGAGGGAATTTCTGAGCCCTGGATCATGGTAAATCAAAGAACACAAGCTACCCATGGCTTCTCTGGGACGATCCATTCAGGATCAGCAAGAACATTAGCTTCTTGCACCTGAGTGTAGTCATCGACCCCAGTCTTGGTTGCTATTGCTAAAGACCATACACAATATTTCCCTGGAACTGGGTTTCCTGACTATTTTAAAATCATGAGTGATTCTACTATTGTAGCTGGTGAAGCTGGCAATATCCAGCATATACAAATGTACCAGCTGAAGAACTGGAGATTGTAGACATCTATTAGCTCTGCTTGGATATATTGGTCACCATGTTCCATGCCAGGGTCATAAGGGCTTCCAAACGATTCAAGAGCAGCGTTTGCCCCTGTGTTGGAAGAGTTTGGTTCCAGCTGCTCTGTGATGACTTTGTAACTTGGAACAAAGTAGGGTTTAAGGCATGTAAGGATGACTAGAAATTTAGCATGCTCTTAAATTCTTGGTAATTTTGAGCTCCCAGTGATGGACTCAGCTTAATTACATAGGGAAAATCTATTCTATATCTTTAACAAATCTCCAATATTGCCTGTGTGCAGGAGTATGGTGGAGTGGAAAGCATCCAGTAGAGCATCCAGATTAAGCCAATCCCAACTGGAGCTCTGGCCATGGAATTTGGAGGCCCTGTGGTCTTGGACCAGTCGCCTGACTGCTCCAAGACAATTTTTCAATCACGAATTTCCCACAATGATAACAAATACATTCGTGGGCTGTTGTGACGATCTAAGAAAAAAATCAGATGAAGCTGTTCTATCAATTGAAAGGAATTGTTTAAAGGCTAACTACCTCAGAGCCTTCTTTGCAAAGGGATTAATAGTATAAATCCAATAAGAAAATACATTAATGCCTGTAATTAGTTACTAGGGTTTTTAAATTTGTTTTTTGTTTTTTGGTTGTTTTTGTTTTTGTTTTTTGGGTTTTTTTGCAGATGATGCTGATGGAGTCAAAGTTAATTAAGGGGAAATCTTGCAACAGTTTGCAACAGTTACCATAGAGGGTAACTACGTTGGGTACAGATTGAAGAAAGTCTATAAATAATAATTTTGGTTTATTCTCAGCCAATAAACAATAATTAAAGGTTATAGAAATTGAGAATTCCACACACATAAATCCCACTTCTCTTCACAACTGTGAGCAGAAATTCTTGCATACTTCTTGAGGCAGACTTGGTTAAAATTCGGGAGTAGAAAATAATGTGATTTTGCTATCTTATAATGAAAATCTCATTTCTGTCTATTTAGTGCTATAGCACGAGAGAACTAATGGATTTATTGTCAGAAGGTTTGGTGTGGGGCGCCTGGGTGGCTCAGTCGTTAAACGTCTGCCTTCAGCTCAGGGCGTGATCGCAGGGTTCTGGAATCGAGTCCTGCATTGGGCTCCCTGCTCCACTGGGAGCCTGCTTCTTCCTCTCTCACTCAGCCTGCTTGTGTTCCCTCTCTTGCTGGCTGTGTCTCTCTAAAATCTTAAAAAAAAAAAAAAAAAAAGAAGAAGAAGAAGGTTTCGTGTGTGTGTGCTTGGGATTTTCCCACAAAATATGGGATAAATGACATCTATATTCCCTTCAGGGCACCCTGGAGCAGGAGAGGCATGCAGCGCTGCTGATAGGGTGAGGCATACTTTGTTCCTGGCAGCTGAAACTGCCATTTATCCGAGAGATGTTTCCTTCCCACTGGGCAAGACATGTCCTACGTATTATGGTGTCAAAATGAGAATTCTAAGTATCTGTGTTGAAGTCGCCATTATTGTCAAGTCCTGAAAGCTCTATGCTTTTCTACTCTGAGGGTCAAATTGAAGCCAATAACCAAATTCCTCAGAAAAATGGAAATGTTTGCAGAGAAACATCCAGACTTGACATTTAAGGGATTTCAATGGATGCAGTATGAGATGAGTCTTTGCAGCAACCTCCTTTACCTTGTATTTTTTCAAGCTACCCATTTCCTGTAAAATAACCACAATCCCCAAGGTCAGTCATGGGCATTGATGTCACTGAGGCAGATGTGCTGGTCTGCAAAGGCTGTCTTGTGAACGAGTTGCTTTGCACATTGGCCACTCATGCAGCACACTCTCAGATAAGGAGCACAGGGGGTGAATTCATCCCTGCATAGTAGGATAACAAATGTGACATTTAAAAATAAGTTTTGTTATGAAGCAGAAAATTATGTAAGACTATATTATTAAAATGATGAGATGATTACAATTCTGTTAGTCATATTTTAATGTTGCTAATGACATTTAAAATATTTATAAATTGTTACAAACCATTTCTTGAACAATACTCAGCAGTAGAGCCAATTAGTCGTGATAATACCAACAGCCGGCACATGCTGAACTCAAACTCTGTCCTGAGTGCTTTACTAGCTTTATCTATAATTGTCATGTAAGGTACGTTAAGGCTTTGACAAATTAGGTCATTTGCTTATAATTACTAATTCATTGAGTGGTGTTCTGGGGCTCACACTGGTCAAATTCCAAAGACCACATTCTTGATGGTTACACTGCCTTACTGCCTTCCCATCACATGCTTTCTGCTTGGGTTTTATAAGCAATGCGGGGTGTGGAGCAATATAAAGCATTGAGGATATACTCACAAACACCGGGTGACATTTGTAAATGTGGACAGTATCAGATGCGTTTTACATAGGGATGATGCTATTTAAATCATGTTTCAAAGCTATCCTCCATTTTTTTCTCCACCGATTCTCCCCCAAACCAGTGTGGTCAGAAGAAGGCTATGTTGGCAAACAGAATACACAATTTAGTTGTTCAGTTATAAGCTGCATATCCATCAAGGCTGTTAAGTACTGTGACAATCCCTGGGAAGGATCTGGGAGATGTAAATACTTAATCCCTGGTCATGTCCTTCCCACAGTGGCACACCAGAAACCAAAGCTGAGCGCTGCTTTCGGCTCAGGCCATTGCCTTGGTCATGCTTGGTTCCCCTGTGGTAGATTTGCACATGCTTTTCCTTCATCAGGAAACTTCCTTCCCTGTGGCTCCCACTCACCCACACAGTGAACAGCAGTGAAGGTTCTGTTCAAGCCCCATCCTTTTTTTTACCAGCTCGGACTGGTGCTTTTCCTGTCTCAGTTCTTATTACCAGAAGAATGTGCTCTCATGCCTCTAATTGACATTCTTGTATTGTTTTTGCTGCTTAAGAAAAGAAAAACACATCCTGCGAGCTCAGGGACAATGTCAAGGGCATTTTCTTCATTTGTGTATCTTGGCAACAGACTTTAAATATTCCCAGACATACCATAAGGTAAGATGACGACCAGTTGATGGGTGCATTTTTATAAATTGTGCTCATTTATGCTTATTTTAAAAATTGACTCCTAGATAGCTTTTCCACTTTCCACCCCCGCGTGATTTAGGCATAAGTTCTATGTGATTTCTCAAGATCTAATTTAACACGAAGATTGCGGTAGCATGAAAAACTGAGATATTTTGTATGAAGAAATGTCTTTTAAATGGATACCGTGTAAATCTTATATTCTTCCTATTTTCTCTTGCTAAATGCACTGCTAGTATATATTTGTGTATTGGGATGACCCCTATTCCTTGCATTTTTCCTACACAAACAGTTCATGGTACTTTGTTTATAAACTGCCATTCCCCAGGAAGAAGTCGTGCTTTTTAAGTGAAGAGCTCTTATAGAGATCATCTTCATGAGCAAAATTACTTCCCCCTTTTCAAGTAGAAAATGTTAGAAATGTTATTTTATCATGATTCTCCAGGCTCCATCTACATTAAACATTTGCAGTTGTTCTTGTCTCATTATATATGAATTCGGTAACTTTTTGAGACACCCAAATGTGCTGAGCAGAAAAGTCTTGTTACTCATGACTCAAGATTGTTGAGGAAAGACAAAGCACTCAGATTTGTTTTGTGGTTGACAAAGCAGCTCCTTTTTTGTTTGTTTCCTGGGCATCCCTTTTGAGGAGCGTCATTCATTCATTTACTGAGAGCTTCTTATGAGTCATGTACTGTCCCATTTGAAGGGTTTCTGCCCCCACAGGACCTACATTTTAGTGGAGCAGAGAGACAATTAATGACAATGATAAAAATATAATAAATCTCTATGCTCTCTGACAACGATAAAAATATCATAAATCTCTACTCCGTCTATGGCACAATTCTGAAATAAAAACCAAATCATAACTCATCTGTCCTCTCCTGGCCTGAATTAACAAAAGACTCTTTATAACCTTTGTTCATCACAATTAGTGAATATTCATATCTTTGTTACAGAAATACTAATGTGCTTTATCTGGGGGTGCCACCCCAGGGTCCTGTGAAGAGCATAATGGGAGTAGAATATATCCACTGTATTGCTTTTCTAAACATAGAAAACATCTGAATTCTCAAAGATATTTGGCTGTAAGGATTTCAGGGAAGTGGCCGCCCTGTGTAATGTGGGCAGTGATATATCTTATGACTAAGATAAAGGAGGGAAAGTGAGAGGAAGTACCTGGAAGGGCTCTTTTCTTTCTTGAATGCAGTGCATTTGATCCTTGTTGCATGTACATTTCTCTGGTGTCTTTAAAATAAGATTTATTTGTGTTGTGCATTTGTATTCCGCACTGGGCTGTGTCTTGTCCAACAGCAGAATCCTGATACACGTTTCTTTCAAAGTACAGATCTAGAAAAGTTAAATATGCTCAAGTCTAACCACTGGGCTCTGGCAGCTGTTTGTATAAGCATATATCTGTCTGTTTTAGAACACCACACCCAGGACAGGCTTAACTCCTGATATTACTGACTTCATTTTTCTCATGAGCGTCTCATATCACCACGTCGCTCTCAGGAGGACATACGGGGATGGCACAGTGTGTCTAATTTCTCTCCTGGGCCTATGGTGGCCTCTCAGCAGGAGTCAGAGAAGTGGAGACACATCTTCTAGGCAATTCGGCTAACCCCGTTTTTTTCTCTTTACTCATGATTGAATAATGTCACCTTGCATTTTTAAATTATCACTTCACGTTCGTTAAGTATTTTTCTTAGGTATGCTGATGATGGCTTTATTCTAAAATAATATTCTCTGTTAACATTTGAGTTGAAATACATGGAATATCAGCTATTTGACCTTGGCAATTTAAATTCCCTGAGCTTTTTAAAAAATTTCATCTTTCATTGAGAATGATAAATAAACTTGCCTATCAATAACATTCTATAGTTACTACTGTTATCTTTATTTTTTTTTAATGATTTCTACCTCACTAGATTGTTTTGAATATCAAATGTACTGAGGGGAATAACGATTATTTGCATATGCTAATTTCTGTTCACTGTTAATTATGGTTCCTGTGATGAGTAGAATAAATAGGTGACATCTAGAAATGTTCCCAAAGAGAATTAAATTCAGTGATAATGACGACAGAAGACAAAACATCCATTTATTAATTTTAGGAAAGAATGGCTTAAAATGGGCCACATGTGAAACATGTGAAGCTTAAAAATAGGAAAAATGTCAGATTTGATGTTAGGAAGATCAGAAAACTTATCAAAATTAGTATGACATAAAATATAAAAATGAACAAAATTTATAAGATCTTGCACATGCTTGGACTTCTTTGGTGACAAAAGAAACACAATTGTAACAAATAATCAAAAAGACACAAACGGGTTCTTCCCTGCAACAATCAGTCTAATAATAAGACTTTGAAATGGCATATAGCAAAGCATTTATATAAAAAAAATGAAATATCTTTAGAAGTCTCTGGAAAAATATCTGGTGTAATTTCTTTCTAGTTGCAATTTGCATTTTTTCATAACTACATTTGTCATTTCAGATTTAGGTCAGATTTACTCTAGATTGATTTCCTACCTAATTTAAAAGTGTATAGTAGACAGGTTGGTGATCAAATATTCAAAAGTGGTTTTAACTACTTGTTTTGAGTTGTGATGATAATAAAGTGTCCCTTTCCTTGCCTCTAGCAAGCCCAGAAGCAGAAATTACTTCTAATACCCAGAGGGCATATTTTTAACAGTCATTGAAAGCAAGAGTAATAAGCTGACATGCCAAACTTGCCTACCTGTCAAGCCTGTGTGAGTGTCTTCACAGTACACACGGAGCTGCCTCTATTTTGAAATGATGATTGTATTGCAGTCACACAAATACAGCTTCTAGTGTGATGCAGAGGAAAGAAGTCTAATGTGCAAGACAGGACCCTGGGCCCTGGGTCCGCCCATGCTGCTAACTCATGCAGAAGTGTGTGCAAGTCTCCTTCCCTCTCCAGATTTTTGCTCCTTTATTGGCTAACTGACAAGGTTGAAGTAGATAACTTTTTAAGATTTCTTCCAGTCCAGAAATGTTTTAATTTTATAAAGCATGTACCCAGGTGTGCAAAAGAAGTATTTTTTTTTCTGTCAATTTAAACGTTACGAGGTGCCTCTTATGCCTGATGCCAGACAGTGTAATTTTGGTGTATGTACACTAGATTTTGTTTAGTGACATTTAAACCCAGCTGGTGATTGTCCCTTCTTTCTCACTCGTAGTAGGCGGGGCAGCATCTAAGTTGCTATGGTGTCAGGTGTGTCTGCCTGCGGTAGCATCTGTCCAAGCGTCCACAGTGTCCGATCTGGTCCTCACTCTGTATGGTCTAGGTCACTCCCCCTATGGTCCCTTGTTATGTCCCTACTTTCAGATAACCTCTCTCTCTCCCTCTTGTTCTTTCTCAGCTAACATCTACACAGTTCTTGGAGGTATACGAAATATAAGCTGTTGTCTTGTGAAGACGAGTGGAAACATTTGTATGCCATTTGGGCCCGTCTCTCATCTCATAGCATACGAAGAGGCCCAGTGCAGCTCCAGCTCCTGTACCTGGGTTTGGGAAGTGGGGGAAGGTCCTCCCCACTCTCAGGTCCTCAAGCCCGTCTGGGGTTGTCCTGTACCTCTGCCCGGGACACAGGGAGAGAGGTCGGTGTGGGGCTCTTTTTGGAGAGGTTGTCCCCATCTGATTTCCAGGCTGCCTGCCCGGTCTCCTTGTCCTCTCTCTCCTTAGAGGGTCTCTGTCTAATCTCAGAAAGTGAGGAAAGTGGCCATAACAAGATCAAATATTCTGCAATATCTATAATTAGACCAGGACCCTGGGCCCATGATGGGAAAACGCTGGTAATTCAAAAGCCATTTTGTTCTCAAATGGTTTAACATGGGCATCAAAATTCTATCTTAAAACTCAGTGCTGGGCATAACTCATGTAATACTCTGTATATATTACAAGAAAGACATTTTCCTGAGGGCAGAAGTGGAGGTGGAAGGTTTTTGCTTCTCGGGACTAGGGTTGACCTTGGGTACAAAAAAGGGTTCATATGTTCCTATGCCAGTTCATGCTCAAACATGTTTATCATCACATATTTCATACTTTTGTCTTAATTTTTATAATAAGATACTTTTGATGAATGATTTCTTTTTTCAAAGCTAACATAATACACGTGGATAACAGAAACAGTTTGAATTTTTAAAGTATGTCAATATTGTCAAATTCTGAGGTTACAGGAGTGGGAAATGTGAAGTTATTTCATTTTCAATATCCCTGGAAATAGACTACTTCACAGATTTTTTTTTGCCACACAAAAATAAATGATTTGGGCCTAAATTTTGCTTTTCAAAAAAGCAAAGGTGTCAGAGTGACATCAGAAAAATGGCAGAGAAGGCAGCTCCTGTTTCCTGTAAACCAACATAAAAATACCGAAAAACAACCAGAAATTGTCAGAGGCAATTTTGTCAGAACTCTGGAAAACAAAGTTTACAGCAACCAAGCTAATTAATGCTGGATTAAGAAAAAGGCAACTTCAAAATGGTAGGACGGTTTTGTGGTGTTTCCATGAGCCCCTGCCCTGCCTCTCCCCAGGTAGGGGCAGTGCTGAAGGTGGGCAGCCCACAAATCCAGTGAGGGACCGTGGCCCCAGATCCTAGAAGGAGCAGCACAGGCCCTGTTCACGGACTGTCAGTACCTGTGCTCTAATCCATACAAGGGGCCGGGAGTTCCGACACAAGGCACTTGTTTCTGTTTCATTAGCTTGGAACTCCAGGCTGGAAATGTGGCGGGTGTTGCCAGGAGCATCTGAATGTGAGGGAGCAATGTGCCACCATCTGGGGCCCAAGATTGTCCCTGAAAGGTACTACAGCCCATCCTAAAGCCAGAAAAGAAAAGCCTGTGAGAGGTTCTTGGGGAAATTAGGGGATTTCAAAGCCCCTCTCTATACCGAGGAATTTAGAAAGCTGCATGCATATGCAGAGGACAAACGGTACTGCTCGGAACATAACATAATAAAAAATAAAATAAAAAATAAAAAATAAATAAAAGAAAGAAAACATCCGAGGAGGAGCCCCTACACTCTCAGACCCCAAGCCTATTGATTCTTCGGCAAAATGCAACCCTAGCTGAAAGTTGAAGGAGTGCGCACCACAGAGACAATTTGCCAAGACGCAGAGGTTTTGTTTTCTCTCTCTCATTCTCCTGGCATTCACGGAAATCTCTGTCAAAACACCAAAGCACAAAGCTTACTAGCCGAAAGTAAGGTGATGAACGGTCTTCAGTGACTATACACATCAAGGAATAAAGTCTCTCTCTACAAAGATAGTTGAGAAAAGTCACTGAAGAATGGATTATTACAGCTCTCAACAATCAGTAGGACAGCAAGCCACGGACGAGAGGGAGAATATGATGTCCGGAATCATAATATTCAAATGTCAGTTTAAAAAAAAAAAAAAAAAGGAAAAGAAAAGAAATCACAAGGCATAAAGACAAACAAGGAAGTATGGCCTATTCAAGTGATGTAGTTTTGAGCAGTGTTGGGGTCCTGAGCCCATGGCCAAGAAATAATTCTTGAGATGTCTTCGGTGCAAAAAGGTAATTGTATTAAAGCTGGCAAGTGGGAGAAGACTTGTCTCAGGAGACAAAGGTATCCCAAGTGCATCATCCAATCCAATCATAAGGAAACTGGGGTCATCCGTTAACTCCACAAGTCCATAGTTAACCCCATGGAGTAGGGTAGGCTCCAGCTTTTAAGGAGTGATTTTGTTACCCCAGCCACACAGAATCGGTCAAGGTGATAGTTGAGCTATATGATTGTTGGGGAATCAATCCCAATTTTCAGTTGTCAAAGAATCATGTGTCCATGGGGTCCTGTTATTATCCCCACAGAATAACAAGCAAGAACATTGTCTATACATGAGCTATTGTGGCAATTTCTCTGAAGTTTTACCTAAAGTTACTATCATCAGTTTTTAGGGCTTTTGGGGAAAAGACAGTTTTAGTTTTTAATGACTTTAAGTCAAGAATATGGGAGAAGATTGGAAACCTTAGTTGGATATTTGAGGAAACCAGAAGAATTTAACCAGAAGGATCTAATCTGGTTTATAAGAAATAGTATAAAAATTTGATATTTACAAAGGTGTGTTATTGAAACATAATTTTTCTCTAAAATTACCTTCTTTTCCAGAGATAGCCAAATCAAGACTAATTTGTTTGTAAAACAAGTCCAATTTTAACAAACTTGGTCTGATTATTTTCATAAGCTCAGCAAGAATAGTGATTGATCATATAGATCTTTTTACATCTGCTTTGCTGGAACCTTTTATAAAGAATCTAGATTGAACTTTTATTAGCGTCTCTAGGCCAGAAGCCAAGCCAAGTACCTGCCATCAGACATGCCTACAATACCTGTAGATTTGGGCAAATTCCTCTTCTTGAGGTCCCCAATATATCCTGAGGTTCCTGCACCTGCCAACAAGTGACATTCTTTACTCACCTGGTGAGGCTGCTGGGAACTTGGTAAGCAAGGTATCAGGACAACAACATTTCCAAGGGGCTTTATGGCCCCACGTTTCATAAAGTCAACCTTAGTTCCTTAAAGCTGTTTAGTCATATCTGAGTCTATGCATGTCTCTCATATATTATATTCCAGTCAAATCCTTGGTAAATACTCAATGCTTCCAATGGTGTCCTGTTACGAGAGCAGATTCTTACTGAACTTATGCAAATGACTATGATTGCCATGGAAGAAAGAATATTCACTGAGACCTTTTGAATTTCAGAGGGTTCAGGTAGAGAAAAAAGTTAAATACTTTAATTTCTTCATAAATGAACACTTTATCACATTTCTCTATATCATGGGTATTTTAAAAGAAAATTTCCTTAATCTGGAAGAGCAAACATTAGAGAACCAGCAATGTTTCAAACAAGAGTCACAAACTATAATCTTCCTCAGTTTAGTTAGTTCTGGAAGTTCTTACCCATTTTAGTTTTATGATTTTAATGATATTAAAAAACCCGTATTTGTCCTAAAAGTCCTTTGTATGAATCCCCTTAGAGATGAAACTCATTTCCAAGAGAATAAGGACAATTACAAATGACGAAAACTCAGAAGGGGACATGGTTAAAGATCGGATGAGAGTTCATAATATAGGTAGCTAGGAAATCCAGTTATTTCAAGTAATACTTTCATAATTAGAATGTTAAGAGATGACCTTATACCAGAACATATTAAAGGTTTAGGAATTGCATATCATATCTCTGGGATAGTTATAGCATTTACCCAAACTTAACCTAAGGCTTAGCATTGTTTGTCTGACAGTGCTTTCCAAGTAACGTAACATACCAAATAAACAGGCCAGTTGCTCAGAAAAACTTCATTTACAATTTAAATCCAGGATATTTGTTTAAAAAAAAAACCTCAGAAAGTTTTAAAGCACATGCCTAAGTACGCTTGGTTACAGTCCACATGTTTCTCATCTTCCAGAAGATATGTCCTCAAAGGGACAGGAGAGCACACGGAACCACACAAAGCCTCTTGAGTCCCAGGGTTGGGAGTGACCTGCGGTCTCCTCTGCCATGTTGTGTTGGCAAATTACGTGGAAACCAAGATGCAAGGATTGGGAAAATAGGCACCCCTCTCTTACTGAGAGAAACCAAAAATTTACATAAAAGGGTATGAATCCTGGGAGATTTAAAGAAATGGGGTCTTTAATACAATCAAATCTCCCACAGAGAGATTTCCTGCAGAAAACCGGTGTTCAATAAAGTCTACTGTTGATGACAAATTTTGCATTGTTTAAATATTTCCTATATTTCTATAAAAAGCTTACTTTTATTTTTTTAAATTGTTATTTATCTTCAGAAGTACATTTTTTATTTCCTAGAAAATACTTGGTTCTGGTGTTTAAGAGAAAAAAAGTACAAACTCCCCTCCCCCCCACTAGGGAAAGGAAAAAAAAAAAAGACAAGATACCACTTCATACCCACCAGGATAGATATATTCAAAAAGATCACGATAATGAGTGTTGGTGAGGATGTGGAGAAATTTGAACCCACATTCGTTGTTGGTGGGAATGCAAAACAGTGCAGCTGCTTTGAAAAAAGTATAGCAATTCCTTAAAAGTTAAACGTAGGGTTACCATAAGACCTGTATATTAGCTCCAATTGCTGCTGAAATAAATCACCACAAACTAAGTGGTTTTATGAATACAGCATTATTATCCTACTGTTCTGAAGTCTCACGCAACTCTCAGTTGGTCAAAATCTAAGTGAGTCAGTTCTGCACTTCTTATGGGGCTTGGGGAAAATCCATTTCCTTGGCTTTTCCATCTTCTAGAAGCTGCCTGCATTCCTTAGCTCCTGCCCATCTCCCCCCCCCCCCCATTTTCAAAGCAAGCAGTGCTAGGTTGAGTCCTTTTTATAAGGAATCACTTCAGCCTCTTCTGCCTCCTTCTTCCACTTTTATGGACACTTGCGATTCTATTGGGCTCACTTGGGTTATCTAGGATAATCTCCCTACCTTCAGGTGAAATTATTAGCAATCTTACTTTCATCAGCAACTGTCATTCTCCTTTTCCATTTACCCTAACATATTCACAGATTGGGAGATTAGGATGTAAACATATCTGGCGGGTTAAGCATCTGCCTTCGGCTCAGGTCACAATCTCAGGGTCCGGGGATCGAGCCCCACATCGGGCTCCCTGCTCCGTGGGAAGACTGCTTCTCTCTCTCACACTCCCCTTGCTTGTGTTCCCTCTCTCGTTGTCTCTCTCTGTCAAATAAATAAATAAAATCTTAAAAAAAAAAACCCATATCTGGTGGACCTTTGTTTCTGTCTACCACAGCTGCATGTCCACTCCTAGGGGCATACCCAAGAGAATTGAAAACATATCTGTAAAAACTTGCACATGACTGTTCATAGTAGCATTATGCGTAATAGCCGAAGAGTGAACACAACCCTACTGTCCATCAGTTGATACATGGATAAACAACAACGATAACATTGGCATCATCAATGTAGTGTGGTATTTACATTAAGAAAAATTCACATTCAATATTAGGAAAATCACAGAATGCTTCATGGAGGAGGTTAAAGTTGAACTTTGAAAGAAGTAAAAGATACAATTACTGTCATGCTACTTACACTAGATACACATTTTAATTACAAGGCGTTATTCCAATTACTACTTCAGCAAGACTGCAGTGAGATAGTAGAAGAGGTCATTATCTAATTTCAGTAGACATTTATTTTTTCCAAGAGAGCGGTACATGATTATTCTCATCAATCAAGTAAGATGTATTTGCCATTGCTGGGATATATGGGATGATAGATCGTGCCACAGCCGGTCCTGTTCAGGAAAAGCATCTTAATCTTCCTTCCTTTAGGATTAGAAAAAAGAAGAGAATAGACCTGTTATTATTAAAGAAAACATTCACAGAATCTACTCTTCATTTAAACTACACATTTCATATTTGGATCCAAATCGAGCATTTGTAAAAGCCTGTGCCTGCCCATTTTTTCCTGCTCCCTCATCCCTTTCCAAACAAGCAACGAGTGCATTGTCTTTACCACAGGGACCAAATGCGGTTTAATTTACTCATTACTTCTTTTGGCTAGTTCTGTTTTGCTCAATTATAATTGTTTTGTAGTAATACAGAACATTTCTGAAGCTTTCCATTTAAATGAGGAGAAAATCATCCAAGTGATTATTGTCTTTGACATAGTCTTGGGAAGTGTGAGTATATGTGCCTTCTCTACATCCTGAAAGATGAAGATGTAAAAAAAAAAACAAAGATGTAAGCCTGAATTTATATATCAGGAGTTGGTAATGAGTCCATTTTGCTGTTCTCTGCTCTCTTCAGCCGCATTCTATTTGAATTTTTTACTGTTTGATAAAAACTTCAAAAAGCAGACTTCATGAAAATAAAACTGGAGGAGCAAAAAGAGACAAGCTACACCACAGTGAAGCAAATGGTAGAGATCTGAAGTAATTCATTAGCTCATTCTTTCTGTGGAAAGGAAACTCTTATTATTTTTGGCAGATTACCTAATGTCTGAAAATGCAGACTGTGTGTTTGAAATCCAAATAAGTTTTCCAAAAATTCATCACAGATGTTGGTCGAAGGCATGCCTCATCAGTGTACAGTGCCTCTGTCTTAAAATGAAAGAAGAGAAGAAACCACTCAGGTGGACAGAAGATAGAAGTTACTTTATACGAGAGCAAAAGCTGTCATCTTTTTGCTCATACTCAACTCTTATTGACTTCGGTCAGCTTCAACTCAGCAACTAATGATGGTGACTAACATAACAACAACAACTACAAAAAAAACAAGGAAGAACTTGGCAGGGGCAGGATAGAAATTTGAACTTCACTAATAGTATTAAAGGAGATCAAGGCTTTCATAATGAGTTTGGTGACTTGGATGCAGAAAGCTGGTGAGTTTTATCATTCCTGTAGATGGAATTTTTAAAGTAACTGCATAATATTCAAATAAATTTGTTGTTAGAATAAAAGTTGTTAGAAGTTAAAACTAAATAGGAGACTATCACAATGGTACATAAGTGGTTTGCACTCATGGGTTGAAGAATTGGGATATTTGGATACCCAAATAAGGAGCTTGAATTATAGAGGATTTGATTATGAAAATAGCGATGTTCTTAAATTTGACTCCCATACCATTCTTGCTTCTTTTCCTCTCTTCCCTCCCCTTCCCGAATTCTAAAAAAAAAAGAGTAATAATTGAGTTTTCTATGTGTCAAGTAATGAGCTATTTACTTTTACATCCATTTTCTCATTATTCCTTACCGTAATCATTTGAGATAGGAAACTCATGGCAAGAAAGGTTAGGGAACTTTTCTAGGTCACTCGAGGACGGGATATAGGAAATTAAATTCAGGTTGGCTTGAAATCAATGATCTTGATGAATCAGTTGATTGTGGACACCTGATCCCTCCCTTCTCTTCTATGTAGATCAGTTTAAAGCCAATTCCTTTGCCTGGTTCTCAGGTTTACTTTAAGGAGCTGCATCAGCACTACCAGGCACAGTTCTGGGAGGACCCTTCTGCAAGAACAGCAGGTCCCAGGTGAGACCCTGCCCAACCAAGCACCCGGCTCAAACAGGAAAAGAGCACAGCAACCAACCCTCCAACCCAGGCGCAGTCCCGGGCTCTCCGCCACGCCCCCCGGCTTTCCGTCCAGCCTCCGCCGAGCCTGTCCGGCGCTCTCCGCCCCGCCCCTGACCCTCAGCCCCGCCCCCGGCTCTCGGTCCAGCCTCCAACCTCCCCGCCCCCCAAGCTTTTTACAACGCCCCGGCGCTCTCCGCCCCGCCCCCGATTCTCAGCCCCGCCCCCGGCTCTCTGTCCAGCCTCCAACCTTCCCCCCGACGCTTTCTGCCACGCCCTGGCGCTCTCAGCCACGCGCCTCCGGCTTTCCGCCACGCTGCCGGGTTTCCGCCTCGCTCCCAGGTCTCGCGCCGAGGTCGTTCGTTCTGTGTGAGGAGACCTGGGCGCTCACCACAGCCTACTGCCGGCTACAAGGACTACCCTTTCCGACGACCTGAGGGCGGCAGTGGGGCGGTTTACGCGAGTCCCGACGTGGCGGCTCCGGGCCTCTGCTCAGGCAGCCGCATGGCGGCGCCAGAAGATTGGCGGGCTCCCAGAGCCTCAGACGCCGCGAGGGCGCCAGGACCCTGCCCTGGGCTGTGGGGACAGAGCTGGATGACCGTAGTCCCCTTGTGGACGACATGCCCTCTGTCCTCACGGTGGGGGACACGTCCTGGACAGTCGCTGTGACTGTGTGGATGACACGCCCTCTGTCCTCACCGTGGGGGACACGGCCTGGACAGTCTCTGTGTCCGTTTGGACAACACACCGCCTGTCCTCACAGTGAGGAACATGGCATGGACATTCGCTGTGACCATGTGGATGACCCACTGCCTGTCCTCACGGTGGGGAACACGGCCTGGACAGTGACTGTGCCTGTGTGGACGACATGCCCTCTGTCCCCATGATGACAGAGGGTGACTGGAGTCCTGATGGTGACGGGGCACCAGCCAGCAGGCTCAGTTCTTACCGACCTTGATGTTGGAAGAGAATGGGTAAGGCGAATACACCACATTTAGCCCCAACCAAGTGTACCCCTCTGTTTAGCAAGATTTATGGGTTTTGTACTACTATGAAAAAGCTACTTTTAACTTCTAGGTGAGAAGTTGCTACATATGATAAAGTTAGAAAATCACACGTTTTGTAAATGTGGTTTTAAGTAATAATGTTATAGAAAAGAAGTGTCCTAGCAAGATGATTTTTGTGTGTGGAGTTGCTAGACTGGCTCCAGATCGTCTTTAGTGGTGACACAAGAGTGTATTTGTTAGGGGGTTAGAGGAACTGGAGCCCATGGCCATGAGCAGGAGGAGTTTCCTCTGCTATACTGGTCATATTCACAAGACATTTTCATTTTATTGCTATTGTCTTAGGTGTGCATTTCATTTCTCCTCTGTGTCTATGTGGCAATGTTAGGTACCTGGAAAGAAATACTTAGTATTTTTAGATATTCTAAAGTGACTTCTCTGTGCTAAAAGCAGAGGTAGTAAAACAACACATTGCTTAAATATCCTTTTATTAAAATTCGTATGAAATATGTCTTTTGGAAATTGAAGGCTCAACCACTTCTCTGTGATTTGTGCAGTGCTCCTTGGGTTTGAACACTGGTTCCAGGAAGGAGGGAGAAGACATGCAGAGGACTCCGTGTTCCTAGCTAGGCAGTGTTAATCATCGTCCATATGTTCTGTGCATTTTGTTTTTGTGTCAATAGTGTATGCAATAGACAAATGAGTCCTAGTCTTCCTACGTATTAAATAGGTTACCAGAGGACAGAAGAATTAGTAAACATGCATTTCGTAAATTTTGTGTTGAAAAGGGGTTATCTGGCTGACTCAGTTGGTGGAGCGTGCAACACTTGATCTGGGAGTTGTGAGTTCCAGTCCTATGTTGGGTGTAGAGATTACTTAAAAATAATATCTTTTAAAAAAAGAATTTACAAACAGTATGTCTTCTTGAAATGACTTGTGGAAGTGAAGTGGTTAAAATTGCCTCTTATAAAATCAGTAATTGAGACCTGTGGATTTTCTTTTTTTTAAGATTTTATTTATTTATTTGACAGAGAGAGAGACAGCCAGCGAGAGAGGGAACACAAGCAGGGGGAGTGGGAGAGGAAGAAGCAGGCTCCCAGCGGAGCAGGAAGCCCAATGTGGGACTCGATCTCAGGACCCTGGGATCACGCCCTGAGCCGAAGGCATACGCTTAACGACCGAGCCACCCAGGCGCCCCGAGACCTGTGGATTCTATTAGCATTTGTCCTGATGGCCTTCAAGAACCTGGGCTCTGGAATTAGGCTGCTTGGGTTAGAGTCTCAGTTCAACAACCTGCTTCGAGTTCTCCAAGTGTCCTATTTTCTGATCTGCAAAATACCAATATCACCTACCTTAGTGAGCTACTCTGAGAGTTAAAGTAGATAATAAATAGGAAGACTTGGAATGGTTACCAGCTTCTAGTAACTTGTCGGTGTCTGTAATCTGTTCTCCTAGTTCTGCATGGCCAGAGTTTAGCATGCTTACAGGAGAGTAGGAGAAATTAAGTCTGAAAAATAGGCAGAGGCTGGGTTGAGAAGAGCCTCATCACCCAGTTAAGACGATCAAATTCTTGATGTAAAAGGGAACCATTTAAAGATCTGCTTAAGATGAAGAGTGCTTGATAAATCTTGTGGCGAATCTCTATCAACAGGTCAAACAGGAGGCTACTGTGGTGGTCTGTGAAAACCATGACATGGTCCTAAATGAAGCAGTAGGAAGGCAGAGTGGTGGAGCAGAGTCAATCTGAAGAAATAGATTAAATTACTCAACTTGTGCTGAGTAAGGGAGAAAGATCTAGGAAGAATTCCTTTTTTCTTGTTTGGATGGCTAAGTGGTTGTAAGTGATAAGACAGTGAATGCAAAATAAGTAGTTTTAGTGCATAGATTATAGCTAACATAAATTTGGAATATGTTGAACATATGATACCTAGGAAACTTTTAGGTAGACATGAACGATACACAGTTTAACCGGGAACTTGGATGACTGGGCTGAAGTTATGACTGGAATTCATCAGAAATATAATGATGGTTAAGGAATGGATGATCCCACCAAGCAACTAAGGAAAAATACAGGTCAAGGGTGGAATTGCCAGAAACAATATTTAAGAGGTGAGGCAAGGAAAATGTTGAAGAAAAATCTGAGCCATCAGATTATTAGAAGAGAATGGAGTTAAGAGGAAATCAAAGAATGAGCAAATTTTTAAAAAGGAGTGAGTACCCAACAGTGTGACATTCTGTAGAAAGAAAGGTAGTAACTGAAAAGGCCAACTGGGTTAGGTAATGAAGATGTTACTTCTCATCTTGGTGAGTGCAGGATGAATAGAGTGAAATCGACAGAAAGCAGATGGCAGCATTTAGGGAGGAACAAGAGGGGAAGATTTGGAAATATGAACATAGACCAGTATTTTTCCTAAAGCTTTAACAAAAGAGAGGGACAGAGGGGCCATTAGCAAGAAGAGATCTCACAATCAAGGGATGCTGTTTTGTTTGTTCTAGCTTTTAAGATGAGGAAAGCATGTTTTTAGGCTAAAGAAGGGAGACTATGGGGAATATGAATTTATAGAAGGGGCTGGTTTTATCATATCTCTAATATTTAAAAACTTTCTTTTCACCCAGAATCATAGACTCATTTCCCTCATCTCGATATTTCTCCGTTCTCCTTAATCCTTTTTTGTTTCTTATCTCTTCTTAATCCTGCATTTATGCTTTCTCTGGTACTTATATTCTGTACCTGTCTGTTGACATGTCCATTCATTTGCAGTTTTCCTAGTCCCTCCTCTGCTTTATTAGGGATTTTGCAAGATTACTGTGCTTATTTTGATGGAAGTTTTTCTGCTGATGGGTCATCATTGATAAGAATAATTGATGGTACTTGTGGAAAATACTGGTATTTTACTCAGATAACACTTGTGTAGTTTATCAGGTATAGTCAATGCTTGACTTTAACCCCATGACCTAAGTCTAAACTCAGGCCAACATGCCTGAAGTAAGACTAGATCCATTTGCGCAGTATTTGGATACTATTTAAAGAACAGTTATTAAGAGAAAAGACACACTGCAAGTTTATTTTCTGCCTCAGTTGGTCAGAAAAGGACCAAACCTTCACTCACAAATAATCTGAAACAGAAACCTCAAAGTGTGAAATGATATAACAACTTAATGCTTACTGACTCTCCTTGCACTTTCAGATTGTCTCATTGGGAGGTATATGACCATCTCCAAGCTGTGAAACACTTGAACAAACCGGGAAATCAAAAACTCTAAGTAGAAGCCCATTTTATGACTGCCTCTGAAAGTAATCAGAAAATCATGTTTTTAACATGCTGTTTTCTCTGAGATTGCTGGAAGGACATGGAAGTCAAATAGCTTTCCTCTCTGGGACAGTGCTCCACATTGAGTAGCTAAGCTCCTCTTACTGCTTTGCAGCAACAAAGGAACTGCAGCACATTTTCTTAGTGTCAGAATGGAAAACCCATAACCATCAGAGCCACTAGCATTGGGTGATTACATATGATCTCTAAGAAAATGCAATTCTCAGATGCAATTCAATTTCAAGAATAGGATGTGTCTCCTGGCAGCAGGCTCACATTAGATGGTAGTGGTGGGATAGTGTGTGTTAACTAGAGGGGCCTGTAATATAAGCAAATAGAAACAAAAATGATCCTTGAAAAACTTTATCTTAAATATATTTACTTTAAATGTTATGGAAGATGGTAAAAGATCTCAAATTTATAGTCCTGAGAGATGGTAAAAACCAAGTTTAGACCACAAGCTTTCTATTCACATATACCTGTTATTTTTCCTGTTATTCAGGAAAGAAGTGTAGGGGAGAGAGAGGTGTGGTTTGGGTCAGAAAATAGGAAGAAAAAAAAAAGCAAGAGATTCAACCCAAAACACTTAGTAAAGAAGATGGCAAGCCACATGCAAACCAAAAAGATTTTTTTTTTTTTTGGTTAGTTTTTGCGTGTTTTTTAGCCTAATTCTGAATGGTAATTCTCAAGTGCTAATACCATTATTTTGACATTTTGGTATTATAGGGCTCATTTTGCTCATTTATTTTTGCTTGGACTTATGATACCTGGGCTTTCACCTCTCCAGGAAGTATTCTCACATCTTAATTGAGTACCAAAAAATAATTGGGTACCAAAAAGACATTTGTCCTAGGAATAGGAGGATTATGTCTGTCCTCCTCAAACCAAATGCTGGAACCAGTCAAATTAAGCCCATCTGGCACCCAGGCTCTAACACTGGAGTCCTTGGAAATTAATTCCTCTTTCAGTAACTACTTATGGATGGTAACCATGTCCTTCAAAGTGCCAGAAATGAATGGATGAATAAAACTAAGAATTCACTATGGAGTAGTCCTGGTGTGCTAAGGGTCACAGACAGCCTCTGGTTGTTGCAATAGACAGGTAGATCACATTTTGGATAATCTGAAGGTGTAATGAAATAAGATTTAGATCCTAGAGAAATAGAAGAAGAGAAGAGAGAAAGCCAGGAAGGGAAAAAGAAAACATTGAACATAAGGAGTAGTTAGGATCAACCACAGAGAGTAGGCTGTGGAAACTAAGTTGTACAATTGGCTATGAGGGTTTCTGCCTCCCAGTAGAGCGGGGCTTCCTACTGACTCTGCTCAAACTTACAGTATTTTGTCCCAAGAGCTGAGCCAGTTGAGTGGTTCATGCACTAGGAAAGCTGGTTGAGCAGTGGATATTAAGTTAATATTCTAATTAACTCAATCTGCCTACAGCAAGGAAAAGGGCTTCTGTGTTCCCTAAGGTACAGAGGGAAGACAAGTAAATAGCCTATTCTCACCTTCTTTCCCCCTCCCTTCTCCACCCAGAGGGGAATGAGAGGCTCTGCTTTTGATACCAGGAGTAGTGTATAAAGGTGTTATGGGTGAAAAGCCCTATGACCTTGTCTTCACTTTGGCTTCTCACATATTCATATGACTTTGTTGATAGCACAGTGATAACCTCAAAACCCTTAAGCCACCCCCACCCTGACCAAAACCTTGAAACTTCAAGTATAAATCTATTTGCCTAAATTCAATTCACCAAAATCAACTTTATTAATTGGAATAATTTCTGAATGACCTATTAGATAAATTTGCATGTTTCTTTAAACATTTATAAAATTTAGAGCAATTCATATTGTTTGATTTTTGAAACTTTTGAAGATCTCTATAAAGTTTAGTTATCTGACTCCCATTTTTTTTCAGGTTTATTGCACTTGCTTCTCTACTGTATCCCCACATCCAACTTGGTGAGAGTTGGGGCTGAGAAAGGGGGATTCCTCATCGGTGGGAATCTATCAAGAGAAAGTTCCAGAAATTCAGCATTTAGTATGTATTGGGTGAATTGACTTATGGCAAATTAGCTCTTAGTAAACTGGCTTGGTTTCTGCAACCTCAGGAACTAAGTCTAAAAGGTTGCCTACTGCTTTTCATAGGAGTATTCTTTTTTTCCAAATAAGAATCAATTTCCTAACAAGTAGAATAAAATCATGCAAGAGGATGGAGTTCAGGGGCGCCTGGGTGGCACAGAGGTTAAGCGTCTGCCTCCGGCTCAGGGCGTGATCCTGGCGTTGTGGGATCGAGCCCCACATCAGGCTCCTCTGCTATGAGCCTGCTTCTTCCTCTCCCACTCCCCCTGCTTGTGTTCCCTCTCTCGCTGGCTGTCTCTCTGTCAAATGAATAAAATCTTTAAAAAAAAAAAAAAAAAGAGGATGGAGTTCAGGGACTTGTGCAGTGCACAAGGTTATTTACAATAGAGAAAGGTGTGTTAATGTGAGAAACAAGTCTCCTGTTCGATTAAAGAATGCAGTACCACATGCATAAGGGGCTGGTGTTAGGGAGATCTTGGGATGATTAAAAGTGACATATGCTTGGGATTAAAAAAGGGTTTTCTATGTGCAAATCCTAGTGAGGATAATTTCAAAGCTCACTGAAGGAAAACCCTGTTGGGGAAATGATAGTGCTAAGCTACCCAGCAGTAGTGAGATGGTCAGAAAGCAGTAGCTGTTGCTAGGAGCAAGAAAACGTGAGGACAGAGTTGATGAGAGCTGGGAAAGAAGTCCTACTTCTGGAGGGTGCATTTGCTTTTATGGAGTGAAACCATTCAAAGATGAGGGAGACGGGGCGCCTGGGTGGTTCAGTCGTTAGGCGTCTGCCTTCGGCTCGGGGCGTGATCCCAGCATTCTGGGATCGAGCCCCACATCAGGCTCCTATGCTGGGAGCCTGCTTCTTCCTCTCCCACTCCCCCTGCTTGCGTTCCCTCTCTCGCTGGCTGTCTCTGTCTCTGTCAAATAAAAAAAAAAAAAATGAGGGAGACACACAGCAGACTTCTTTCTTCTTTCCCACAAGTAAGTTACATACAATTCAACACTCATTGGTTTACAAGTAATAGGCTAATTTCCCTCTTGCTATGTTATATATATTTTCCCATGATGGTGTGTGTGCATAAAAGAAAATTTAAAATCAAAAGAAAATAGTTTGTAAGTTATTAATATTGCTGATATAATGGAAAGACAACTGTGCTTTTAGAATATTGTTATTTGTTGATTGAATGTGACTTAAAGAAGGAACGAGTTTATTTTCTAACAAATATACATTTAACTCTACAGATTTTGTCAGTTGTGTCCAGTAGGAAGGGTGAAAAATGAAAATATAATTAGATACAAACAGTACAAAACTTTTACAAAGAGAAAAATATATTCGATAAGGAAGAGGAGTTTTAAGAATTCTGGTTAGAAATTTTTTGTGCTGTCTGACTTAGTATAGTCTAAGTCGATAGCACAGTCTCACAGTTAGCAAAACACAGGTAAAAGTGAAAGTCTGTGGGACAAATTTCATAAAGGGTGGGGATGGGCGCCTGGGTGGCTCAGTCGGTTGAACAGCTGCCTTAGGCTCAGGTCATGATCCTGGGGTCCTGGGATGGAGTCCCGCATTCGGCTCCCTGCTTAGTGGGGAGTCTGCTTCTCCCTCTACCCCTGCTTGTGTGTGCGTTCTCGCTCTCAACTAAATAAAATTAAAAAAAAAAAAAGAGAAGGAAGAAGGGGATTCTGCTCATGTGGAAACCTTCATGAGGGTCCTTAGAAATTCAACCAACTCATTTCATCATTATGAAAGGACTTTTTTTTCTCTTCTTTTGATAGACTTTTTACTTCAGTGAAAAGTCTATGACTAAAACCACAGGTTCTCTTTCCACTTAGAAAACAATACTGCCATTTTTGATTACCAGGGTAAGAGTGACATTTTCCTTAAGTCTGGAACATTCTCTATCTCTGCAGAGAGTTCTAACGTTTAGTTTCATTGTTTCTCCATTTATTTTTGAGGTAGCTTATACTCTTAGCTGTGCTGACTGCGCATGCTTCTATCAACCCTTTGACTATCCTTCTCCATCAGTCTTGAATTTGAGGATATAAGAAGGCTTTTGTTGGTTTCATTTAATTTAAATTTGGCATCTTGAAAGATATTTTCATCCTAAACATGTATATCCATACTCTGTTGTCCTCTTGCTGAATTGTTTACTATTACTAACTGACTCCAAGGACTTTGCTCATCTTTTTCATTTCTATTAACTCTTCTCAACAACTTGTACAATTCCTTAGATGTTTTATATTCTCTGTCTATCCAGCATTTTGAATTTTAATGGTATATTTATGCTCAGCTTATTTCTTCTATCTCCTGAAGAATGTCTCTGGAAGAGTTATGGATATGGTCATAAAATCCAATAAAGATGCATTTGTCAAACTGATTTATTTTCCAAACTCTGTCCCTGTTAAATTCATAAAAGAATCCAGATTCCTGCAGATATTTGACTACTGTAGTGGAAATGATAAGAAGTGCAAGAGTCATCCAGGCACAGATATTAAAAAGAGCCACATGAGAGAAAGTACTGTCACTTAATGCTAAATTGTTTCTTCTCAAAAGATGAGGCAATTGCCTAAGTAGAAAAATTAATCATAAAGCATGTTAAATCATCAGGCATGATAAAAGTTGACTTTTATGATTCATGATAATTAGTTTGGAGAACTAGAAGGTATAACTAAATAGACTTGTGAGAGCAACTCACAACAAGTAAGTTCATCTGAGCAGACAAGGCAAATGCTTTACAGAAAAAAACAAAACAAAAAAACCCTTACAGTTTTAAGTCATGGAGCCTTGATACCATAGTGTGATTTTTATATACCACCTGATAAGTAAATAAATGACTCTGAGCAAAACATTAAAATAAGAGAAAAGTTTGTTCTCAAAATTTTGTCCCCTTTCCTTGTCATATTTCCACAAAATTCAGTGCTTTTTTTCCTTGTCCCTGGCTGTTCCATATAATATGGTCATAATAATAATAGTAAAATTGTATCACCTTGGTTTAGTTGTCACAAGCAAGAATAGTTGGAAGTAACAGACTTGAATTTTTCCTTACTTGTTCAAGGGAGCAACTTAAACGTCTTTTGTGTGCTTGCAATCAACTATGACTATCAGTTTTTTTACACCTCATATTTTTTATCTTTTCCTCTGACACTGAAGACATAATCCACTCATTTTCTGGCCACTGTGTTTACTTTCACTGGAGAATTTGTTTCTGTTGTGTCTCTTTTATCATCATGTTGGCTCCCAGATTAGGACAGTTGTGAGGATTTGTGGTTGATGATATTGACTTAGATTTTTTTTTCCCCCTCAACTTTAGTGGGCACTATGCTCCATTTCTTTTCTTAACCTGTGTTTCCATGTGCTTTTCTCCTCTCATTTTGAAGGTACCTGAAGACTTAGATCACGGATACATTCCTTCTTCTCAACCCTTTTCCCTAGGACTCTCTTTACAAGTCACTTTGGGCAGAGCTAAAAGATAATCTGGTTGACACAATGGAACATAAACAGATTTAATCCTTCTCTTTAACCCGTTTTCATTGTCCAAGCACCAGGCCTCCCTGTCTTTTCTCCCTTGACCTTCAGACAGGCGTATCAGGTTCTCTTTTTGAGATGGTTGGTTAGTGGAGCCCTTATTGTCTAATGGATTAGAGGTAAATAGCTTGAGGATTAGCCATTAGACCTAAAGGATCCAGTTGTTAGTAACAAGCTAGGAATTTTGTTTCCTTTCTTGCCTTCAATCTTATAGTAAGGCGAGTCCATAATCAAGGAACAGGCCTGTGAACATCTGATTTTGCCATGGTTATAAAGCTTAATTCTGTAAAACTTTCATTCTATAGACAATGTCAATGTACAAACCAGAATTATTTGCTTATTGCTGAAATATTTCCAGGAGTTTTATATGTATATAAATGGTGGCCTCCCATATTGTATAGTCATATAAAAAATGGCTACGTTTCACGAACATCCATATTTTCCCCCAATACAAATCATTTGGGATTCGTGCTTATCTTTTCATATGACAAACTAGAACTAATTTAAATTAAGAAAGAATTGAAAATTGAAAAACCACAGTATTCATTCAGCCTTTGTATATGCCCATCATCTTTATCAAAATAACCTCAAATTAGGACAGTACTATTAATCTTCATTTTGTTGATGAGGAAATGAAGGACAGGGAGGGGTTAAGTGAATCACCTATGATTACACAAAACATTAACAGCAAAAATTGGACAGAAACTAATATTACTGATTCCCTGGATACTTCTGTTATTTGGTTTGTTCGCTTATTGTTTACTGAGCAGCAGTATCTCCTAATATAAAGAAAAAATACAGTTCAAGATTTTTAGCCTCCTATTATTAACTTATATTCTAAAAAATATAGAGTAAAAAAAATATGCCTTGTAAAAATACTGTGATATGAAGATGACATAGACATTTTATAGTTTATCAAAGACATTGTGAAATGGTGCTTCTTTGAGTCTACATAGAAAACCCCTTTTTGGAACTATTGATGTATGTCAAGATCACAATCATTCAGATTCTTGCAGCGTCAGCATAAAAGAGTTAGGAAAATATCTCAGGCAGTTTTTGAATGGACAAATGTTTAAAGTATAATGATCCCCTAAATTCATTCTTTAATACTTATTGAGCAGTTACTATGTGTAGAGTTTATTCTAGGTTTTTGATATTGGGAAAATGTGTACTTAATAATGCAGTACTGGGGGAAATATGTACTTAATACTCTCAAAATTAGGAGAAAGTAGTAGAGTTGTGGGTTTATCTTGAAAGCCACCATAAATTTTATTAGACCCTTTCTGGGTTCCTTTTGATTTTGCTACTCTTGTTTAATCAATCATTGTCAAATGATTGATTAAAATACTGCCTGCTTCTATTCTGAATGTTGTTGCCCTTTGTACCATGTCAGAAGATATATGAACTTACTTCCCCTTTTCAGTGTTTTATATCTCAGTTGTCAATTTCCAATGATTTCATTCTTCTTGCTCTGATTTATGACTTCCATTTTCCTCCTTTTGTTAACTTTGTTTCAGATTATCTATTCTATCTGTTTTGTTCTTTTTTCGATGACTATTTCTTTGAAACATCCCTGAGATGAAGGCAATAACACTTGACTTGATAGAAGAGATTAGTTAGAAGTCTATTTTTTTTTGAGAAATAGCCATTTCTAGAAAGTGTTGTTTATAAAACCAACTTTTGTTCTTTAGTGGGATTTTTTTCAGCTTTTGCTTTAAGTATATTTTATCTGCTCATGGTTTCTGGAACCCAGAGAAAAACTTAACTGTCTCATGCTCAGGTAGAAAAAAATGTGTTTGATTCTCTTTAATCTGTTGAGAAAAGGAATTTAAGATTTCTCAAAGATTAATTAGAGAATGTTGACATTTGATAACCCATGACATATTATATGAAATAATGAATCTCTCCTATGGAGTGAAAGTAGTCAAGTTGACCAAAGATGATCCTTTGTCATTTTCATGTGAAGTAACCCAAGAGTATCTACTAAATGAGTAGCTCTTCCCAGTATTGTGAGTTTTAAAGGAATAGGCATAATTACATTGATATTATTTTGGAACACATTTTAAAAGGCACTAAGAAAGGAAAGATTCATGGCAAGATACACTACTTTTCTGATGAATATCCCAAGAGTAATAATTATTGCTAAGGTGTTCAAAAATGTATTAAGATTTATTTGATGACTTGTTTAGAACGAATGGCTACTTTTTACACCCATTGTAAATGAACACTTTTACTTCACATATATCAACTGAAGTTCTTATAATTGTGTTTGTAAGTGCAGAGAGAAAATACATTAAATGGTTTTTAATGTCATATAGAAATGCATATAAAAACTTAGCCATATTCCTGTATTTAAAGAGTATTTCTCCTTAAGAATATGAATCCTTAAGTATATATATTTAAGGGACCACCATGGTCAAAAGGTTGAACACTATCAGCATATATATATCATTTACCTTCTATTTGAGTTTTTGTAAGATGAATAAGGTCAGTGTACCACATTTATGTTCACATGTATGTTCACTACCATTGCTCTTCCAGTGACTACTAAAAATGGAATTGTGATACAAGTATTAATAGTCAAGGCATATTCATGAAAATGGTTCCTTAACTGTAGCTGGGGGGAAGACTGGGAGTCAAACTTTTTTTTTTTTTTTTTTTTGTGAGAGAGCATGAGAGCGGTGGTGGGGAGGGGCAGCAGGAGAGAGATAATCTTAAGCAGGCTCCACACCCAGCACAGAGCCCAACACAGGGCTTGATCTCAGAACCCTAAGATCATGACTTGAGCTGAAATCAAGAGTCTGATGCTTAACCTAGCAGCCTCCCGGGCACCCCACACATTGTTTTTCTTAAATTCCTCCTTTCCACAGACCCTGTCATGAGTTATAACTTTCATTTGGATAACTGATACTTCCTTCAGACATCCTTCCTTTGGTTTTTCTGGTGACTCTCTAACTGATCCTTTCAACTCTTGGGTTACTTTACTTGAAAATGACAAAGGATCATCTTTGATCAACTTGACTATTTTTGCTCCGTAAGAGAGATGATTCATTATTGCATATAATATGTCATGGGTTGTCAAAGTTTATAAATATTTGGAACTTTTCCCTCAAATATGCATAAAATTACTTTTATTTATTGAATAACGGCACACAATTGAGTAATAGTACATTTTTTATATTACATATGATTTAGCTTCAGAATAATTTCTATTTCTTTATGATTACTTGAAGGTGGGTGGCCAATCTCTATGGAATGTTATAGAATTGGTTGGCATAGTATGGTATAGACAGGAAGTCCAATAGACAGAAACCAGAGGATGGAAAGGTCAAGTTTTTCTGGAGTCTCAGTAAGTGTTTCCTAGGAGAATTGATATGTGAATTAGATTCTTTTCTTGGATAAGTATAGTATTTTAAAAATGTGATTTTGGGTTCCTGGGTGGCTCAGTCAGTTAAGCATCCTACTCTTGATTTTTGGCTCAGGTCATGATCACAAGGTCCTGAGATTGGGCTCCACACTGGGCGTGGAGCCTGCATAAGATTCTCCCTCCCTCTCTCCCTCTGCCCCTCCCCACTGCTGCTCTTGCACTCTTGATCTCTCTCTCTCAAAAAAAAAAAGTATAAGCAGTATACTTTTCACAGTATAAGCAAATATGGGACAAGACACATACCAGAACTTTGGTTTAAAATATTTTATTTTATTTTGGTTTAATATATTTTATATTGGAGAATACTAATAAATATTTTAATAAATATTTTAATAAATAAATATTTTATATTGGAGAATTCTAATAATACTAATAAATAAAAACAAATAGATAAAGACTCAAAGTTTACATAGAAATAATTGTCAAAAGATTCTTACCATTTGTAATGGAATTAGTTTTTAACTGCTGTCACTCTGGCTTTGCTCTTTATTCATTTCTATATTTATTAAAAAATGAGAATAAGAAGAAGAGACAGTCATAAATTTCTGTGCTTTGAAGATGTCTCTCTCAAGTCTGGTTGCCACATCTGGGCAGTTGCCCTGGGAAATTTTTCTTGTTTCTTTTCATAGCTTTTCCTCTTGCTCCATCTGGGACATTATGTCTGGTTTTGAAGATGATGCCTGGCTTGTGGGGAAGGTACTCAGGACTTTGGGGAACTGGTCTAGAGAGACCATGGACTTGTGGTTCTTCAGCTTACGTCTCCATCCAGAGCTGTCCCATTCTCCTGGGTGACGTTCATAGTGATGTCTTTAAACTTCACATCTTCTTCTAAACAGGACATTGGTGGCCTGTGGCTTGTTCGTCTCGCTTCTCTGTGTCTCCTCCAAATATCAGCAGTTCTTGAGGACTCCAGACTTGCTGCTTTGAGAGCTGCTTTGGTCGGTGTCTTCATGCTGACCGTGTCCATGCCTGGCAATTCCAACCAATGCCCAAGCACTTTCCCATCTCTGTTAAAGTATGACTGCACATACCTCTCCTCCTGAGATCATTTTGAATTTTAACCTTACTAACCATGAAATATTCTTTGTTCTGAACATTGAACATTTATAAGCTGGACCAATGCACACTATTTATTTTACCTTGGGACCAGTTGCTTGGTAAATAATCTTTACTCTCACATGAAAGTTATTGCATTGTTGTGTAAGATGTAATGTAATTTAAAATTTGTAGAGTGTATCTTTCCTTCTTCACTAAAAACAGTTAATATGTAGGGGCACCTGGGTGGCTCAGTCATTAAGAATCTGCCTTCGGCTCAGGGCATGATCCTGGTGTTATGGGATCGAGCCCCACATCAGGCTCCTCCTCTGGGAGCCTGTTTCTTCCTCTCTCACTCCCCCTGCTTGTGTTCCCTCTCTCGCTGGCTGTCTCTCTGTCAAATAAATAAATAAAATCTTTTAAAAAATAATTAATATGTATATATAGATCTATTCTGTGATTTTGGTTTATAGACAGGAAAGACCATAGTTACCGTATTTAACTTGAAGTAAATTATATTCTTTCAGTGAACAGATACCTTTTTATTGAAGGTCTTGGTGTAGCTAAGGAATACCTTGGGTATTACTTGAAATAGGGAAAATAAAGGACTAAGGGAGAAAAATGAAACACAACACTGTGAAAGACAGGGAGGAGTATGATGAGATGAGTACAAGCCTAACACCAATATTGGAGCATGTGCCATAAATTTTATATGCCTCTTTGTGGGATTTGTCACTTAAAATTACTAGGTAGTATGTAAAGTGATAACCTTTCCACCCACAGTCAGTTTGAACACAATTTACCAGTTAAGTGGAAATTTTTGGTAACTGAAAAATTAATATTTATCATATGAAATGAGAAGGATTTGAAGATAATATAATACTATAATTATTTCAACCTTGATTTTAAATCCTGTTGTCTTACCTGGTTTCATTCTCTCAAAATAATCTTTGGAGGTAATGAGACCAAGTATTATTATTCCCATTTTACAGCTGAAACTGTCATCTCTAAGGCTAGTGCATGTTGGAGTCTGCTGAATTTAGCTATCTAATCTTAGTGACTTGGATACAAGAAATTTCCTTTTCTTGTATATCAATGTGGACTTTTGCCATGAAGGAAACTATCTTAGAAGCTAAAACTGGTACAGAGAGAGAGAGAGAGAGAGAAGAACTTTCTTTATATTCTGGGCTGTGGAGTTAGGCAGAGCATTTTCATCGGTGACTCAGACCTGGTGGAGAGGAGGCAGGGTGTGAGTAATGCCCCCAAACCTCTGTATTTCTGCTCTTGGAGCGAAGGAAATGAGCGGTATTGATACAATTTTCAGCCTTGAGGGAGGGATTCTGATTTCTGACAGTCTAGCAAATACTGAGATGACTAAGAACTAACCAACAACGAGAGTCCTCTCCCTGGAGTGAGATCAGGGCTAGTTCTGAGTTCCACATTTTTTTTTTCTAGAAAATGGTTTTGTTTCATTTATATATATTCCATTTTCCATAGTGCTGTACCAGTTTACATTCCCACCAACGGAGAACAAAGTTTTCCTTTTCTCTACATAATTGCCAACATTTGCCTCTTGACTTTTTGATCATAGTCCTCCTAACAGGTATGATATGGTATCTTATGATTGTTTTGATTTGAAGTCCCTTGATGATTAGTGATATTTAGCAACTATTCATACCTGTTGGCCATTTATATACCTTCTTTGAAAAAAAAATTTATTCAGGTCCTTGTCTATTTTTAATTGGATTATTTGGTTGGGGGTGTTGTTTTGTTTGTTTGTTTTCTTTTTTTTATTTTTTGCCATTGACTTGAATGAGTTTTTAAAATATATTTTGGATATACGATTTTCATACTTTCATTCAGTAGGTTGCCTTTTCCTTTTGTTGGTTGTTTCTTTTGTTGTGCAAAAGCTTTTTAGTTGGATATAGTCTACTATTGTGTTTTTGCTTTTGTCCCTTATGCTTTTGGTGTCATACCCCAAAAAATAATTGCCAGGCCAATGTCAATAAATTTTTCCCTATGTTTTCTTCTCAGAAACTTCTGGTTTTAGGTCTAATGTTTAAATATTTAATTGATTTTGAGTTAATTTTTGTGAGTGGTATAAGATAAAGATCTAGTTTCATTCTTTTGCATGTGAATATCCAATTTTCCCAGTGCCATTTATTAGGTAGACTATCCTTTCCCCATTGAGTAGTTTGGCTTTCCTATCAAATATTAATTGGTTGTATACACATGGTTTATTTGGGTTTTTAAAATTAATTAATTTATTATTTATTTATTTTTTATTTGAGTATAGTTGACATACACTGTTACATTGGTTTCAGTTGTACAACATGGTGATTCCATCTCTCCATACCTTATTCTGTGCTCACCACAAGTGTAGCTACCATCTCTACAACGCTATTACAGTATCATTAACTATATTCCCTATGATGTACCTTTTATTCCCAAGACTTACTCAATCCTAACTGGAGGCCGTATCTCCCACTCCCCTTTACCATTTTGTCCATCCCTCCCATCTCCTTCCCTCTGGCAACCATCAGTTTTTTGTCTGTATTTATAGGTCTAATTCTGCTTTTATAGGTGGTTTATTTCTGAGCTCTTGATTTTGATTTTGTTCAATTGGTCAATGTGTTTGTTTGTTTTTTATTGCCAGTAGTTCACTTTTTATTTTTAACATGCTATATCAAACAGCAATAGGAATTTTCACACGTACTTTTTATTTATTTTATTTTTTTTCATTTTCACCATCTCTTGGATGCACTTTATTTTTAAATTTTTTCCCATTTTTAAATTTAAATTCAATTAATTTATATATAATGTATAATTGGTTTCAGTGGTATTGGTCAGTGATTCATCAGACTTACATAACACCCAGTGCTTATTATATCATGTACGCTCCTTAATGTCCATCACCCAGTTACCCCATTCCCCCACCTCCCTCCCCTCCACGTTTACCTGGTTCTGAACTCTTCCTTCACCTAGCTAGTGTCTAAATGTGGCACTGGGGAAAGGGCTTTCTGTGTATAAGATGAATCAGCTGGCCTCATTGATACCTACAGGACCTACATTGGAATAAAGCATTCATACTACTGGAAGGGAGATGCTTTCTTCCCCTTCTTCTACCCACTCAACAGATACTATGAGGTGTTACCTTAGTAATTCCAGAATTCTAAAATAAATGAAAAGAGCCTCAACTATCAAACTGATAATGCAGTAAGTAGGCTCTACCTTCTGACTTCTAGATCTCCAGGTTTGGGGACATTCTTTCCCTGTTGCATGTTTGCACCAGACTTATGGAATCCATATTTCAGCAGGGATACGAAACAATGTCAGCAACATTAGAGGGCAAAAGGGCTTTCAGTGCATCAGTTGAATTTTCTGGCCTCTTCTCTGAAAAGCAGTATTAACTAGACATGATCTCACTTGGACTTGGTGAGCACACTTGAGTTCTTTTACTTACCATAACTGAAGAAGTGATGAACTTTGTCAGTGGGACATAGATTTAGAATCATTTACTATGTATATGATATCAACTCTGATCCTATTTTGTACTCCAGGAAATTGGAGAATATTTTGTAAAATAAATACAAGTTTACTTATCTGATGGGAACAGTTCTTTTACAAGTTTCATAAGAATTGGTTGTATCTGAATTTAAGAAAATTTAAATCTCTGAGGAAAAATATATCGTTTCTCTTGTCAATTTTAACAATTTTTGACAAAATAACTATAACTCACTTTTAATAGGTATAATTTTATCTCCTTCCTCTAAAGTGGAAAGTTTCTGAGTTAATATTTCTTTATGATGCACTTATAAGGTGTGAATTTTGATAAGTGTTATTAACTCATCTCTTCATAAGAGTCTTTTACATTTCTGGTGTCTTTTTTGATGACCTTAAATTGTGTTTTATTTAAACTATCTCCTGGATAAATTGAATAGTGAAAATAAGTATTTATTAATACCTACCAATTTTTAGAAACTAGAAAAGAACTTTTTTTTTCTTGAATGTAACAAGTATAACAAGTATGATAACAAGTATATCAGATTGAATCAGAGAGGAATAACTTAAGAAATTACTGCTGCATATCTAAGTTATTTTTATCTGTAATTAATTTGTGATTTCTCCCTCAATTACATGAAGTATCAGTTATGCCATATGTGATCTATCATTTATGACATGTATGTTAAACTTTATATTGCATATACTGGAGTAAATAGTGTGATTTTAGATGTTTTTTGCTATTAAAATTGTCATCTTCAATTGGCAAAACATTCCTTGAATTATTAAGCCACATTCTGAAAGCATTATAAAACATTTAAAGGGATATTACTTACTAGGTTATAAACCCTCAAATGAATAAAAAGAATAAAGACTGAAGCAAAGAAAAAAATGTAAGTGGTAGTTTATGAACATAAGGTCAAGGGACTCAGATGAGTATGGGTATTGTTGATAGCTTTTTACTATTCTTATTTGGCTGGAGGTGGTTTTCTGAAATGCCGAAAGAAAAGAGAGGCTTGGATCATGAAGAGTTTACACATAGGAGTATAATTTTTTTTCTCCAGTGGGTAATTCCATTCTATGCAGACTTTTATTGTTTGCAGTCAAGAAAACCCTAGTGTATCTTTTATGTCCTGTGCTTTCGTGTAATGGCAATGTGGCTCCATTACATTGAGGTACACTGTAAGGAACTAATAGAACGGAGGTTGTTGAAGGTGAACAAACTTGCTTCATAGCTGCAATTATGAGATTGTTTTCAAAGAGCCAGGCTCCTTCATCCTTGATTTATAAGACTAACTGGTTAACTTTGGCTTCTTTCCTCCTATCTATAAAGAGACACTGGTGATTAATTGAAAAGCACTAAGATGTTGAGAATATAAGTCGTTGGTTAAAATCAGGAATAGGGGGATCTAGACATATTCATCCTCCAAAGCAATTAACTACAAAGCCATACTTTTCACATGACCAGAGACAAATTCAGTTAAGATAGCTGTCTGTTGTCATAAATAAATTATTTTCCATAGCACCATATCCTAATGGAAAGGCCAGGAACAAGGGAAATGTTATAGCTTGGTCTTGATCCTAAGCCTTCTCTGAAAAGAGGACAGTCAAATAGAAAACTTTATGGAACTGACTATCAAAGTGCAAATAAATTTACCATTAGTCATTAGAACACACAAATTTGGGAGAGGAGTGTACCGAGAGTCATTTGGCCCCTAGTGATGAGATAAGCTAACACCAAGAGAGGAAACTAAAATCAGTGTGCATTTGTTGAATGCTGTCTGTGCCAGGCCTTGTGCTAAGTGCCCTTGTATTTCATAATTAAGGCCACTCTGTAAGGTTGCTACAGCTATCTAAGTTTTGTCGTGGAGAAAAAATAAAGATTTAACTTTTCTATAGGTTGTACAGCTTGTGTACTTAACCCCAGTTTTTCTTCTGTCAAATGTTCTTGACCTATTTAAGATGAAATAATTTGCCCAAGTCCTAAACAAGTACATCCGTCTCCTGACTTCTAGTCTGATTTTTTTTATATTGCTGTATTATTTGAAGATCATTATGCTAAATTATTGATCCAAAGTCAATCTACTGAATCATCTACTCCATGGATCAAATAACACTGTATACAGAGAAGAACACATGTAAGTATTTGAATAGTAGCACATAAGCAGCATTTTAAAAGAAAGGAAATCCTCAATGCATGACGGATTGTTCTATGTTAGAAAGAAAAGCATAAATGAATTGTCCCATGTGATATTCCAATACTTATCAAATGTTGTTTTAGATTAACCTTGTTTTCCAGTGTAGGCTAGGAAAGGTAGCTAGATTAAGTAAATAAATATCTATTCTCTAAAACATTTTTTGGTGGATGCTGATTTAGTACCACATTATTTCAGCAAGAATATTCATGCTTTTACCTATAATGCTCAACAGCAAAACATTACACAAAAGCTTTTGCCTGTTACTGAGTGAATACTTGATATTTTTATTCAGAATAACAGTTGATGGTCCTGTTGTGCTTACAGGGATGTAATTCATTTCAAGTTCTTTTTACTGACTTTATATATTACAAGAGTATTATCTGAATGCTTTATTACTAGCTTCAAAGTCATAAGGTTCAATTTAAAGCTCTGGAGTATTAACTCTATGGACATATTTACCCAAATTAGGGAACAGAAATGACTTAAAATATACTTAAAAGTTGGGCACCTGGGGGCGCCTGGGTGGCTCAGTCATTAAGTGTCTGCCTTCGGCTCAGGGCGTGATCCTGGCGTTCTGGGATTGAGCCCCACATCAGACTCCTCCGCTGGGAGCCTGCTTCTTCCTCTCCCACTCTCCCTGCTTGTGTTCCCTCTCTCGCTGGCTGTCTCTCTCTCTGTCAAAGACATAAAAAAAATAAAATCTTAAAAAAAAAGTTGGGGCACCTGGGTGGCGCAGTCGGTTAAGTGTCCAGCTCTTGGTTTCAGCTCAGGTTGTGATCTCAGGGATTAAGCCTTGCATCAGGCTCTGTGCTCAGTGTGAAGTCTGCTTGAGATTCTCTCTCCCTCTGCCCCCACCCCCGACTCCCCCTTTTCTGTCTGTCTCTCAAATAAATAAATCTTAAAAAAAAAAAGATACTTAAAAATTGACCAATTATTTAGATATTTGTAGAGTAAGGACAGTGTGGCAGTAAGTCTGATGTGTCAGGTTGGCCCGGCTGTAGTACATGGTTGTTTAATCAAACACCAATTTCAGAGATGTGGTTAACATTTATAATCAGTGGACTTAAAGTAAAACAGATTTCTTTCCATAATGTGAATGGGCTTTATCCGGTCGTTTGAAGACATTAAGAGCAAAAGCTGGGATTTCCTAGAGAAGGAATTCTGCCTCAAAGCTGCAGCATGAAATTCTGCCTGACTTTCCAGCTTGCTGGCTTGCCCTAAGGATTTGTGATTTTCTAACTGCATAATCATCTGAGCCAATTTCTTAAAATAAATCATATATATAATACGTAATATAATATATATATAATATTTAATAACATGTAATATAGTAAAGAGTACCTAAAATAATAAAGATGATGAGGTTGTAACTAACTTTCAAGTTTTGTTATAGTGAACACAATTATCCTTTAAGTGTTTTGAATTGTTATTATTCACAACTCTTACCGTTATAAATAAAGAAAATCAAATTAACATATGGAAAATTAAAAAAAAAACATGGAAAATTGTTGGTTCCTGCCAGAGGGAAGGGTAGTAATCCAATTAAGCCTTAGCGGCCCATGAAACCAGGTGCAAGGTGAGAGAGGAGTCTCACTCCCCTCGCAGCCTTACTTTCCATGTAGGTTCCACCCACTTTCTCACCTGCAGGCCAACTTCATCCACATGGTGGGAAATGTTGCATCATGAATTCTTGAGCAACACAACTCACAGCTTTTGTGCTCAATGAGTTCCTTTCCTCATTACCAGTGAGTGAGCCCCTTGGCAGAGGACTTGATTGGCTCAACTTTAATCAGGTGCCATTCCCAAGACCCTTCAAATAACTAGAGGTGGGGCCATGTAAGCTTTTTGTAGCTACTATAGAAATACAGATGAGAGAAGGAATGACATTTGGCTGACAAGACCAGAAGATTCTTGAACCAGAACAAAAATTAGCTGATTTTGTTCAGGATTTGTGTATAATAGTTCATAGAGTGAACTTTATTTTTTCTGTGAGTTAGAAAAATGGTTCTAATCAGATGATAGCTGAATATGAATCAAGTATGAACTATTCAATTGAGTGAGCAGTTTTTAAATTAGGAAAGAAATCATTAAAGGACCTGGGTTTTATGTAGGTAGTTTGACAATAAACTTGTATACAAAATATCTCATGCAGCAGGGCAGGCATCTCAGCTTTGGCCAATGCAGGTAGATGTGATAGAATAATTAGTATATTAAGAATCAAAAAACTTGAATCAGATTTCCTGTTGTAGCTGGGTAATCCTATTCCAATAATGTAGCACTTTATGTTTTCTTGAAGGTTGTAGGAAAAAATGTCCAAAATTTTGATTTTTTTAAACTCAAATATAAAGATTATCATCCCTAGTTGGAGAAATTATAAGTGGGATAAATACAGTTACTCTAACCAAAAGGAGATTTTCTAATGACACAGGTTCTTCTCAATTAAAGAAATCATGAGTTGAAATGTATTTTTAAATCTTATTTGTGCACAGTTGTCTATGTGAAAAGAGAAAGCATCTTCTTGCCTTTCAGCTCTTTTGGCCATTTTCTGATCTGTCTCTCTTCTTTCTTTTCTTTTCTTTTCTTTTCTTTTCTTTTCTTTTCTTTTCTTTTTTTTTTAAAGATTTTATTTATCTGACAGAGATAGAGACAGCCATCAAGAGAGGAAACACAAGCAGGGGGAGTGGGAGAGGAAGAAGCAGGCTCATAGCGAAGGAGCCTGATGTGGGGCTCGATCCCACAACGCCGGGATCACGCCCTGAGCTGAAGACAAATGCTTAACCGCTGTGCCACCCAGGTGCCCCTTCTTCTTTTTTTTTTTTTTTTTTAAAGATTTTATTTATTTATTTGTCAGAGAGAGAGAGAGAGAGAGAGAGAGCGAGCGCACAAGCTGGGGAGGGCGGCAGGCAGAAGGAGAAGCAGCCTCCTTGCTGATCAGGGAGCCTGATGTGGGACTGTATCCCAGGACCCTGGGATCATTACCTGAGCCGAAGGCAGATGCTTAACTGACTGAGCCACCCAGGTATCCCCTGACCTGTCTCTTTTCTTTGGAAGACTTTGCCTTTGCAGTTACCCTTCATTATGTCTCAGTATTGCTCACTCTGCTTTGCCTCTTAAGCCATTACTTCTCTTCTCCGCTATTCCAAAGAGTAGGCGTTGTTTCAAGAATGAAGTCAAGTTGAATTCTTCAGAGAGGTCAAGACAAAGTAAGGGAAATGTGTATTGAATTTGGATTTGCATGTGCTATTTTTTGGCCACTAATACCTCTTACCTTCTTATATGCCTAACAAATTTCTACTCATCTCCCAAGATACGGGTCAGATATCAACGCCTTTTTATAATTTAACTACTTTGGGATGCACATGTTTTCCTTTTCTGTGTGAGCTACTTGAGAACAGGATTTTCATTCTAGTGATTTTCTTATCCCCAGCACTAAACACAGTGTCCCAAACAGAGAACATTCAACAAATGGTGGGTAGTATTCAGTGTTTGTCTGCATCAGAGACCCCTGCAAAGGCACAGAGATATGAGAGAATATGTAGTACTCAGGTACCTGCAAAGAGAATTCAGTGGTTGGAGCCCACAGAGCTCAGACTGGTGTTAGATACAGTGTTTGGAGCCCACAGAGCTCAGACTGGTGTTCGATATAGTAGTTGGAGCCCACAGAGCTTGGACTGGTGTTAGAAAGGTAAAACCACCTGTAAGACTTGTTAAAGAATTTGGACTTGAACCTGGAGGCTTTGGGGTAGGTTATACCGGGCAGTTACTTAGATAGCTAGTGTTGTGCCAGGATCATGGTGACGCTAGTCAAATAAATCTGGCCCAGATTAATATGTTGGACGTGCAGATTCAGAATTAGCAGAAAAAGGCCTTTTGGCAAATGAAAGGTTTGTTTGGATTCTCCCTTTTTCCTCTCATTGTAATGACCGAAGGTTGGTGGCTATGGGAAATAGTCCTGGGGTTTATTATGTTTTAATACCTGAATTTATGTGAGTAAAATTACTTGCAGCAGCTAGGAGTGGAAGGTATCAGAGGAAAGATATTTTAGAAAACACTGTAGATTAATCTGGGAAAAACTAAGATTGGTTGACAAGTCTGAAAAAGAGGAGAAGGGAAAAACTTCATCATCACCAAAACAAGTTGTGAATAAAATGCAGGAGCAACAAGGAATCTTGAACCTGGGAGAAGACAGATTACAAAATGAGGGGTGGTTGGGTATGTGTTGTCAGTTGCACGTTGTGGGAATATCCAGGCTGGGTTAAAGAAATCCGGTCAGGCCTGGATATGTGAATGAGAGAAGAATGGGTCACAAACATGGAGGAGTAAGTCATAATTACAACAGCTGACATGTGTTCTACAAAGCATAATTACCAGGTATTATTATCAGGTATGGGTGACAGCCTATGATTGTAAAACTAAGAAAATAACATGCTTATGCTCCCCCAAAAATTCATGATATAAACCAGGGCCAAAATACTGACTGCCAATGTAATTCTCTCACTTATGAGGTAATCTTAAAATACAAGCACAATGCAATATTGTAATTCTAGTCAGGTGCTTAGTCAAATATGTACATCCACTTGAGGATGGAATGTGACAGGCTACAAATGGATTAACAGTAATAATAACAGCAGCATATTGCTTTTTCAGTTTTCATTCAGCAGCAGGATGGGGAGAAACTGCTTTTCACGCTGTACATATCAGTGATGAGGCCTGTGGGCCACATGTGATAACGTAATGATACTCTCCATCCACTTAGAGCCTTCACATCAACAGTACACATGAATTCTCAGTGCCAGCATCATTATGCACAATTTGCAGGGCAAAGGGGCCTGTACAACTGCCTGGGAGAACAGATAATTTTTATGACTTGGCCTGGATAGCACCTACTTAGTTCAGTTGGAGGATAAATTCCTTTCAACGATATAGCTTGTCCTTATGACCCAGGTTCATTTTCTTGCTCCTGAAGTTCTTTTCCTCATTAACATACTGAGGGGGCATTGGAACTGCCTTTACATCCCTTTGCACCTGCCTTTCAGTGAGTATGTTATAAATATAGAAGTGTATGTATGCATAAATATGTATATATACATGCATAGACTTATGTATATGTACATGTATGTATGTATAGAATGGCTTTCTTGAGATACAATACACACACTGTAGATTCACCCACTTAAGTGATTTTTAGTAATTCACAGAGTTGTACAGCTATTAGAATATGATTACTTTTGAAATTGCCTTCAACTTTTTTTAGATTCTAGAGTATGGAAAGTGGATATAAATCTGAAAAAGTGAAAATTAGCAACAGCAGCAATACCAGTAATCATAGTTTGAGTCTGCCTAGTACTTTCAAATACATCACCTCACTTAAACACCCAACAACTATATAAGATAGGTATTTAATTTGTAATGAAAAACACTGGCGCAAAAAGGTAAAATACTTGGAGGTTAAAATAATTGGCATACGCTAAATGAAATACATCAGACTGAGAGAGACAAAAACCATTTGATTTCACTTATATGTGGAATCTAAAACAAGAATAAATGAATAAGCAGAAAGCAGAATTAGACCTATAAATAGAGATAATGAACTGATGGTTGCCAGAGGGAGAGAAAAATGGTGGGAGCAGAATGTGTTGAGGGTATGTGGGAGATACTGGCTTCTAGTCAGGGAATGAGTAAGTCATGGGAATAAAAGGCACAGCATAGGGTACACAGACAGTGATACTGTAATAGCGTTGTATGGTGACACATGGCAGCCACACTTTTGGTGAGCACAGCATAGAGTTGTTGAATCACTATGTTGTACACCTGAAACTAATGTCATATTGTGTGCCATATATACTCAAAGAGAAAAAAATTGGCAAAGCTGAGATTTGATCTAATGTCACTGCAGTGCTACAATTCCTTACCCTGCTTTATCAGTGAATGTATTCATTTTATGTGATACAATTCGCTGGAATTTATTGGTCTAATATTTCCATCAGCATAATGTTTTCTTCATTTCTTACTTTGTGTATGTCTTGTTCAATTGATCATTTAGTGTTTGTTTTGAATGATAGCTACTCTGCTTTTACTTCTACACATTATCTAAAATGTCTCATTTTATTTAGACTTTATGTCTAAAAACAAACACTTTCTCAGAGGACAGAGTTTTACCCAGGAAAGGTGAGATGAGGCAAGGTGAGCAGATGAGAAGGGCCCATCTGAGGTAAACCCCTGAAGTGCTGGGAGTGGTCTGTGAGTTATCAGATCACAAGCTTCACACTCCTAGTGTGCTTGATGAATTCTGTGAAAGGTGAGGACAGCATATGCTCACGGCTTTTGCTGTTATCACAGTGTTATCCACGACCACATCCCCTTTCACCTGAAGCCTGAAAAAAAATCTGCCTGAAAGTTCTTTAGCATCCATGCCTCTGTACGTATTTGATATTATTCATGATTAATAAATTTGTTTGCCTCCTCTGTCTCTACCTTGCTTCATCTATTAGAACTTTCTCTCCTGTAGTTTTCCTACTTCAACCCTATGAATAACTCTTTTTTTCAGATTGTTATGCATAAATAGGATGTGCAACAACTTAGAAAGGGTCACGCTCTGCTAAGGAGACTTGGGTCATGATGATGGACAGCATATTAGTTTGAAAACAAAATTATGGCTTTTTATATTTGTATTTATTTTATATTTATATTTATAATATTTGATTAATTTTAAATTTAAAATAATACAAAAAAATCTCTACCAGCTCTCATGTAATACATCAAGAAGAAGCCAGAATTTAAGGTGTTGAGAAACATTGACCTTTTAGATACCCTGATCCTGAGAGACTGGAGAGGGTTTTTTGGTGTAGAATTTTGGGGTAAGTGAAGATGAGTAATGTTTCAGTACGTTCCATTCCTTTCATTAGTAGTACTCGGCTCCTTCTTCCACTTTCTTTCCTTTAGATCTTTTCATTATGGCCATGGAAATAACATTAGATACTTTGTGCCAATAGTGATTGCACTTTCTATGTTCAGTCAAGTGTGTTACTACTATTCAACAATACTAAGACACCTAACAGAGCATATAGTCTTGAGACTCCTATCATGAGTATCCTGGACATTAGATGTGTTTAAGCACCTACAGAGGAGGCCATGAGGTCTATGTCCATGAGGGTCAAAGATACTCTTGTGAAGATCTTTATCTTCAGGGAAAACAATGTAGACTAGCTTGATGTAAGAAGAATGAGCCAATGCAATAGGGAAGCAATAACTTTAAACACAACAGTGTATACTAAATAGTTTATACTTCAGATCTGCCAGTTCCCTAAGGGATCATAAAACTTTTGCCAGAGCCATGAAGAAAGGAAAATATACATATAGCAAGGTTTATTTTACCAGAATATCTTTTTGTTCTTTGGAGCATCTGACAGTATTCTTTGATAAAGTGTAGTGTGTAGGAGATATTCCTCATTTCAGGGAGAGGGCTGTTGAAGCTCATTGAAAGAAAGAAGGGTGGTGGAGGAAGAGCCCAGTGTTAAGAGCAGGGGACCAGCCCACCAAGAGGTCAGTTTCTTCGGAGCCTAGGGACCCAAAGAGTAGACGTTAGGAGCAGAAGTGCATCATGGCTGTACAGATGCCAGAGCACAACATACTATACGCTGAGCATGGAGAGTGAAGAGGGTAGACTCTTTCACACATTATCCACACTGTAAGTTAAAGAGGCCAGACAATAGTGTCAGCAGGAGTGGGAAGACAAGAGGGATGGGCCCATCATCATCCTCAACCAGTAAAAGACCACACAAAGAATTTTGTATATACAGAGTAATGGCAGTAGCAGTAAAGAAAGTAGATTGATTGATTGATTGGCCATTCATTTAGAAGAGAACAAAATGTAGATATTGTTACACTGACAGGAATAATCTGGTCAGGAGGGAAAACCCATTGATACAGGACAGCAAGGTCAGATATGGCGGTCTAGCACATAAGGGTAGAAGGTCATAGGTAGGAGCATCAACAATTCTTCCATTATAACAGGAAGGAAAGCAGAGCAACATGGACACCTGTGTGAGAGGCCCCTGGAAACTTCAGAAACCTATTTGGAGGGGAGGCCCCAAAATCCTGTGAGTGGGGGTCCAAACCTAGAAACTATATTGTGGTTATTATGGTAAGGTATCATCATCTATCATCCATCCATCCATCCATCCATCCATCCATCCATCCATCCAAGAAAACTCTGTGCCGGGCACTTTACCAGTTGCTGGTTGTATAAAAGTAAGCAAACTAAAGACTGGAATAACTTGGCAAAACAGTTCTCACAGAAGAGTCATGTCTAAAAAGCTCTGGTAGATAAATAATTTTTACAACATGTTGTTTAGTGGAAAATTTAGTTAAACAGGTTTTATTAAGGATAGCGTTGCTAAATGATAAACTAGGAATGAAAAGGGATTTTAAAAGGAATTATAGAAGATTCATAGAAAAAGCAAGTGTCTTCATTACAGAGGAACATTGTCATTTTTAATTTTATCTCAATATTTTTTCACTATGAATGTTTTAAAAAATTTCTTATTATGTTATGTTAGTCACCATACAGTACATCATTAGTTTTTGATGTGGTGTTCCATGATTCATTGTTTGCGTATAAAACCCAGTGCTCCATGCAATACGTGCCCTCCTTAATACCCATCACTGGCCTAACCCAATCTCCCATGCCCGTCCCCTCTGAAACCCTCAGTTTGCTTCCCAGAGTCCATAGTCTCTCGTGGTTCATTCCCCCTTCTGTTTACCCTCCCTTCATTCTTCCCTTCCTTCAACTACCAATCTTCCTGCTATTCCTTCTGTTCCATAAATGAGTGAAACCATATGATAATTGTCTTTCTCTGCTTGACTTATTTCACTTAGCATAATCTCCTCCAGTCCCATTCATGTTGCTACAAATGTTGGGTAATCGTTCTTTCTGATGGCTTAGTAATATTCCATTGTATATATGGACCACATCTTCTTTATCCATTCATCTGTTGAAGGGCATCTCAGTTCCTTCCACAATTTACCTATTGTGGACAATGCTGGTATGAACATTGGGGTGCATATGGCTATTCTCTTCACTACATCTGTATCTTTGGGGTAAATACCCAGTAGTGCAATTGCTGGGTCATAGGGTAGCTCTATTTTTAATTTTTTAAGGGACCTCCACACTGTTTTCTGAAGTGGCTATACCAACTTGCATTCCCACCAACAGTGTAAGAGGGTTCCCCTTTCTCCACACCCTCTCCAACATTTGTTGTTTCTTGCCTTGTCCATTTTTGCCATTCTAACTGGCATAAGGTGGTATCTCAAGGTGGTTTTGATTTGAATTTCCCTGATGGCTAATGATGTTGAACATTTTTTCATGTGTCTGTTAGCCATTTGTATGTCTTCATTGGAAAAGTGTTCATATCTTCTCCCCATTTTTTGGTTTGATTATTTGTTTCTCATGTATTGAGTTTGAGAATTTCTTTATAGATCTCAGATACCAGCCTTTTATCTGTAGGTTCATTTGCAGATATCTTCTCCCATTCTGTGGGTCGCCTCTTTGTTTTGATGACTGTTTCCTTTGCTGTGCAGAAACTTTATATCTTGATGAAGCCCCATAAGTTTATTTTTTCTTTTGTTTCTCTTGCTTTTGGAGACGTGTCATGAAAGAAGTTACTGTGGCCGATGTCAAAGAGGTTGCAGCCTATGTTCTCCTCTAGGATTTTGATGGATTCTTGTCTCGCATCGAGGTCTTTCATCCATTTGGAGTTTATCTTTGTGTATGGTGTGAGAGAGTGGTCAAGTTTCATTCTTTTGTATATAGCTGTCCAATTTTCCCAGCACCTTTTATTGAAGAGACTTTTTTTTCCCCACTGGATGTTTTTTCCTGCTTTGTCAAAGGTTAGTTGACCATAGAGCCGAGGGTCCATTTCTGGGTTCTCTATTCTGTTCCATTGGTCTATGTGTCTGTTTCTGTGCCGGTACCATGCTGTCTTTGTGATCACAGCTTTGTAGTATAGCTTGAAATCAGGCAACGTGATGCCCCCAGCTTTGTTTTTCTTTTTCAACATTTCCTTGGCAATTTGGGGTGTTTTCTGGTTCCACACAAATTTTAGGATTGTTTGTTCCAGCTCTTTGAAAAATGTCATCGGTATTTTGTTTGGGATGGCATTGAAAATGTAGATTGCTATGGGTAGTGTAGATATTTTAACTATGTTTATTCTCCCAATCCATGAGCATGGAATGTTTTTCCATCTTTTTCAATGTCTTTTTTCAATGTCTTTCATCAGTGTTCTGTAGTTTCTAGAGTATAGATCCTTTACCTCTCTGGTTAAGTTTATTTCAAGATCTCTTATGATTTTTGGTGCTATTGTAGATGGAATGGATTCCCAAATTTCTCTTTCTTCAGTCTCATTGTTCGTGTATAGAAATGCAACTGATTTTTGAGCATTGATTTTGTATCCTGCAACATTACTGAATTGTTGTATGAGTTCTAGTAATTTGGGGGTGGAGTCTTTTGGGTTTTGCGTATAAAGTATCAGGTCATCTGCGAAGAGAGAGTTTGACTTCTTCTTTGCCAATTTGAAAACCTTTTATTCCTTTTTGTTGTCTGATTGCTGTTGCTAGGACTTCTAGTACTATGTTGAACAATAATGGCGAGAGTGGGCATCCTTGTCGTGTTCCTGACCTTAAGGGAAGGGCTTTCAGCTTTTCTACATTGAGAATGATATTTGCTGTAGGCTTTTCATAGATGGTTTTTATGAAATTGAGGAATGTACCCTTTATCCCTACACTCTGAAGGGCTTTAATCAGGAAAGCATGCTGTATTTTGTCAAATGCTTTTTCTGCATCAGTTGAAAGGATCATATGGTTTTTGTCCCTTTTCTTATTAATGTGATCTATCACACTGATCGATATGCGAATGTTGAACCACCCTTGTATCCCAGGGATGAATCCCACTTGGTCGTGATGGATAATCCTTAGAATGTACTGTTGGATCCTATTAGCTAGAATCTTGTTGAGAATTTTCCCGTCTATATTCATCAGGGATATTGGTCTGTAATTCTCCTTTTTGATGGGGTCTTTGCCTGGTTTGGGGATCAAGGTAATACTGGCCTCATAGAATGAGTTTGGTAGTTTTCCTTCTGTTTCTATTTTTTGAAACAGCTTCAGGAGAATAGGTATTAGTTCTTCTTTGAATATTTGATAGAATTCCCTGGGGAATCCGTACGGCCCTGGATGCTTCTTTTTGGGAGGTTTTTGATCACTACTTCAATCTCTTAATGGTTAATCAGTCTGTTTAGATAATCAATTTCTTCCTGTTTCAGTCTTGGTAGTTTATAGGTTTCCAGGAAGGCATCCATTTCTTCCAGGTTGTTTAATGGCATATAGTTGTTGATAATAGTTTCTAATGATTGTTTCTATTTCCATGGTGTTGGTTATGGTCTCTCCCCTTTCATTCATAATTTTATTAATTTGGGTCCTTTCTCTATTCTTTTGAATAAGTGTGGCCAGTGGCTTATTGATCTTATTAATTCTTTCAAAGATCCAACTTCTAGTTTTGTTGATCTGATCTACTGTGCTCCTGGTTTCTAATTCACTGATCTCTGCTCTAATCTTGATCAACTGCCTTTTCTTGCGTGGGTTAGTCCTGTTCTTCTGTTCTGGCTCCAGCTTCTTAAGGTGAAAATATAAAAACTGCATTTTAGATTGTTCTATTCTTTTGAGCGAGGCTTGGATGGCTATGTATTCTTCCCCTAGGACCGCCTTTGCAGTGTCCCACAGGTTTTAGACCGATGTGTTTTCATTCTCATTGGTCTCCAGAAATTGTTTAAACTGATTTTTAATTTCCTGGTTTACCCAATCATTCTTGAGCAGGATGGTTCTCAGTTTCCAAGTGTTTGAGTTTCTTCCAAATTTTTCCTTGTGATTGAGTTCCAGTTTCAAAGCATTGTGGTCTGAGAATATGCAGGGAATAATCTTAGTCTTTTGGTATCAGTTAAGACCTGTTTTATGACCCAGTATGTGGTCTATTCTGGAGAAAGTTCCATGTGCATTTGAAAAGAATGAGTATTCTGTTGTTCTAGGGTGTAGTGTTCTGTATATATTTATGAGGTCCATCTGGTGCAGTATGTCATTCAAAGCTTTTGTTTCTTTGTTGATTTTCTGCTTAGATGATCTGTCTATTGCTGAGAGCAGAGTGTTGAGGTCCCCTACTATTAACGTATTACTATCTATATGTCTCTTTATTCTGAATAAGAGTTGGCTTGTGTATATAGCTGCTCCCTGTTGGGGGCATAGATATTTATAATTGTTAGATCCTCTTGTTGGATGCACCCTTTAAGAATAGTATAGTGTTCTTCTGTATCTCTAACTACAGTCTTTAGCTTAAAATCTAATCTGTTTGGTATGAGAATTGCTACCTCAGCTTTCTTTTGAGGTCCGTTGGCATGAACAATGGTTCTCCATCCCTTCACTTTCAGTCTGGATGTGTCTTTAGGTTTGAAATGAGTCTCTTGTAGACAGCATATGGATGGGTCATGTCTTTTTATCCAGTCTGCAATCCTGTGGCATTTATGGGAGCATTTAGGCCATTCACATTGAGAGTGATTATTGAGAGATATGATTATAATGATGTCATGCTGCCTGTGAAGTCTTTGTTTCTATAGATTGTAAATTTCTGTTCTGTATCACTCTTGGTATCTTTTTACTTTTATAGAACTCCCCTTAATATTTCTTGTATGGCTGGCTTGGTGGTCACATATTCTTTCAGTTTCTGCCGGTCTTGGAAGGTCCTTGTCTCTCCATCCATTCTGAATGACAGCCTTGCTGTTTAAAGTATCCTTGGCTGCCTGTTCTTCTCACTTAGTGCTCTGAATATGTCTTGTCAGCTTTTTCTGGCTTGCCAGGTCTCTGTATACAGGTCTGATGTTATTGTGATATTCTTTCCTCTGTAGGTGAGGATTCTCTTCCCCCTGGCCGATTTCACGATTTTATCATTGGATCTAAGATTTGCGAATTGTACTATTACGTGATGTGGTGTTGATCTGTTCTCCTTGATCTTGGGAGGGGTCCTCTCTGCCTCTTGGACATGAATGCTTGTTTCCTTCGCTAGATTAGGGAAGTTCTCAACTACAGTTTGTTCAAATATCTCTTATAGACCTCTCTCTTTCTCCACCCCCTCGGGGATGCTGATGATTCTGACATTGGAACGTTCCTTGGGTCCGTAATCTCCTGTATTCTAATTTCTTGAAATTTGAGTTTTTTAAGCCATGTTCCCTCTTTTTCCTTATTTTCTATCATCTCATCTTCCAACTCACTAATTTGTTCTTCTGCCTCGTGTACCCTGGCTGTCAGAGCATCCAGTTTAGACTGCATTTGATTCATAGCATTCTTAATTTTCTCCAGAGTCGCTCTCATTTCCACCCTTAGAGATTCTATATTCTCATTAATATTTTCGTTAATATTTTTTTCGTGCCTACACATCATCTTGACCTTTGTTACATTTCTGACAATTTAATTTTATCCATATCCATTAGTTCTGTGGCAGAGGCCACAGTCTCTGTTTCTTTCCTTTGTTGGGGGTTCCTCCTCCTTGTCATTCTAATGAGGTGTGCTTGCAGGTATGTACAGAGACCAAGTTATTGACCAGGACCCAAGCAATGTGCACTTGCTTTATAGGGACCTTAGGGATGTGGGCTTCTTGTTTTTTCAGCTTGCCTTCTGGGGGAGGGGCCTGCTGTGCTGATACTCAGGCAACCCTGTTTGGGTAGAGTTGCCCTGTCCCCTGTGGTAGGGTGGATGGGCACAGTACAAACCGTTTTTTCCAGGCTTTTGTTCTCTGGGGCTTTCCCTGGCGGCTCTTTGTGACTCTTCTGAGAGTCACAGCAGCAGTGGCTGTATCCAAGCCACTGTCTCAGAACAGAGAGTTTGCGGTCTGCTCTTAATTGAGCTCTCCTGGCCACTTTAACTCTGTTTTTGTCAGTGCTGCTAAGGACCCCGCAGTGTCCCAGGTTGTGCGCCCCACAGCTGTTCTCCCAGTCCTCGCTCCCAGGGCCGGTCATCTCTGCCCTTTGCGCTTCTAACACCGCCAGCCGCCCCCGGTTACCACGTGTGCTCTCGAGCTCCCTGTTTCAGTGTGGTTTGCACGTGCTCTGGAGCTCCTGTTTTCAGTCTGATTGCGCACGAGCTCTGGAGCTCCCGGTTTCAGACTGGTTTGAGTGCGTGCTCCGTTTCAGTCTAGTTTCCCAGCAGCTACCAGTCCGTGAGTCCGGCCCACTCCCCACTGTAGGAGGTTGCTGCTTCCCCATGCCCTAGCGCGGTGACTCCCTCCCCCTTCCGTTTATCTTCCAATATCTGTGTGCAGATTCAAGTCTCCCATTTCATTCTTCAATACGTAGCACCTGAGATGTCGGTTTGTAGAGATCCAGGTATATCTTCCTACATCTCAGGCTGATTTCTTGGGTGTTCAGGATGGTCTGGTAGATATCCAGCTCGATTCAGGGGACCAGCTGAAAAAAGGTCCCCTACTTCTCTACCATCTTTTTCTCCTCCCTCATTATGAATGTTTTAATTATCTCCCTTTAAAAGATAAATATAATAAATACACTCTGAAAGTTGTGCTAATACAAATTTAGGTGCTGTGTCAGTATCCTTTAGCTGAACGTGATTGGGGAATGATGGTCAAAGGTCTGAAGTAGAAGAAAGTAGCATATTTGTGGATATCTATATCATCTGCCTATCTATCATCTGTCTGTCTGGCTATCTATTTATCTGTCATCTATCATCTATCTATCTATCTATCTATCTATCTATCTATCTATCTATCTATCTAATCTATCTATCAGTCCTCTTCTGCACTAAACTTTAACTTTCTTAATTTCAGTCTCTTGTGTTCTTGATTTTATTTTTTGTTGGCTATGTAAATTCCATCTCAGACATTGAATTAAAACCAATCAATGAACCAAAACAGACAAAAACCTAAGACAACCTAAGACCTACCTAAGACAACAAGTACAAACTTGCAGTTAATTTCCCACCTTATCTATTAAGAATACTTTGAGAAAGCAAAATATATCAGTTGTCACACTGTTTCTCTTCTTTTTTAACCACCTTTCCCCTTACAATTGCATGTAAAGCCAACAGGTCAGATAGTAGACCTATTTGCTATCTTGGGTTGGCATGAGAACATATATGTGCATGTGTGAGCAGGAATGGAGATCTTGATTCAGGCTGGGCTTTCTCCATGTTTGGGCTCTCTCCCTGTTTCCCACCACTTGTTGGAACTCAAAGGATTGAACAATAACCTAATTAAGTTTCCTTTCCCTTGCAAAGTGAAGAAGGCACAGTTTTTTTGTGCAGTCACTGAGTATATGACACATTTTCCTCTGAGCCAGCCTAAATCTGAGCTGAAGTCTAAAATCCCTAACTCTGTGGGGAAATCTTAGTTTCCTCCCTAAAAATCAATTTGGCTTCTATCATAGTGGTACTGGGAGTGGCACTGGAACTTCTTGATTTTACATAGATTTTGGTTTTAATGGCATTTTATAAGATTTGCAGCTCTTTGGCTCAATGCTATGGGTGCTTTTAGCATGAAGGAGTTCAATCTACAGTGTCGCTTCAGACTGTGATTAAATTTGGACCAAAGTAGGGGTTAAGGTTTTCATTTATAAATACCGCAGGTGTTTCCAGGTAATTCTGGCCCCAACTCTGCTGTTAAAATTTATTATATAAATATTAAGCATCTACTACTAGCTGTTATTGTAAATGTGACATAAGTATTGTTTTGCTTTTCCTTACTGAAGCTACGTGAAATGTAAAAAGGAAAAATGTGCTGATAATTTTGAAGTACAGTATGGTTGGGAAAAGAGATAAGAAAACTAATATATTTCAAGAGCTGAATATCTCATTATAAAAATGTTATATAACATTATATAATTTTATAATTATAACATTATAAAAAATGTTCAAATGTGTAGTTACTCACATTCACATTTTATTGACCAAGAATCTGAGGTTATAGAGTTTAAATGATTTGCTCATCTTATTCTGAGTCGTCAGTAAAATTGGGATTCTGATTCCATGTCTGTATCCTTTTCCAATTTATTATACTGTACTTGCATATTTTAAGACATTATTTTAATTTTCTTATTTTTCAGTGAATTGTCTGCCAAGAAATTTTCCTAGTATCTTTAATATGGGGCAGAATTAGAGGTCAGAGATAGTATTATAAACTTATGTCCCATGTACCAGCTTGGGGTAAAAATGAAATCCTATTTATATTAATAATATTATCAGCATCTCCATACTTTAAACCTCACCCTGGGAGAATATTCTCTTTTAGCCTGTTTGGGGTAATAATCTTCTAGTTTTCTGAGCCCAGTATTTCACTCTTAAATTTTCCTTCCTCTTCATTGGAGTAGGTGCTACAGCTGCCATCTTATAGATATTTGCTTCTAAAAGGGCCCCTGGCCAAGTCTTTGGCCAGAGTCTTGCTGCTGCCAGGTAGAAAATAAACAGGGACCCCTTCCGCCTACCCCCAACACCACTGTCAGGGCTTCTTAGAACTTAGCTATGAGAGAGAACATTGATGCAATGTAAGCGTCCTTCACAGAAGAAGATTTGAAGAAAGAATACTAGGGCACTGTGTTGCCGCCAGGGAGAACTACTGTTGAAAAGAATCAGTGTTGTACAGATGGAGATAATGTCTGACATCTCAGATGGGGTCTCTGCTGGCATCAGTGGTTTTAGTGGTGTAGGAAGAGGAAGGAAGACAAAAGGTCCCCCCTCGCCCAAACTGTTAACTTTAGTTATCTGAAAGGTATGGGTTTGAAGGTTTGAGGAACACTATTGACTTTCTAGAAATTGTTTATCTCTGTATGAAATTGAATGGAAACATTCTTTAGCATTCTTTACTAAACAGTCTTTAGTAAAGTAAAATTAAGTTTTAAAACAAGTAAAAAAGGTTCAGACTCAGCTAAGTTTGATCCACAGCAATGTAGGTATGACATCCCAGAAGTCACAGATCTGTATTTAATAGTCCAGCAATGGGGAGAGCCTTGGGCTTGCCAACAGTGCCAAGGTTTGGAGAGGAGAGCTTTGCATCCTCAGCAAGATACTGAATTTGTAACAGGCCCTAGGTGCTGATGCTTCTTGGGAGCAGAGGGGAGGAGGCATCACAATCCTTTCTTGTGTAATGATTCCATTTTGGACTATCTTAAGCTTGCAAAGAAGTTCTACAACAATGAACTCTGGAAAATTTTTTTAAAAAGTGGTTTTGATGTTACAGTTACTTCTTTTACAAGAAATTCTTAATTTTTTAAGCAGAGAGTCCCACTGTCTCAAGTAGCAACCAGCAACAAGTAACAAGCAATAAAGGAAGAGGAAGTATGCCAAGTTAAAAACTATGTCTGTTATGCTTTTATGTAATGCATTATGTGGCGGTAATACAGTCTTTTTGCGAATAATGGCATTTTGAAAATTGTAAAAAATTAAACTTTTTGGGCATCTGGGTGGTTCAGTCAGTTAATCACCTGGCCCTTGATTTCAGCTCAGGTCATTATCTTGGTTGTGAGATCGAGCCCTGTGTTGGGCTCCACACTGGGCTAATTCAATAATAGCTATATAAGCCTTAAAGTATGCTGATATTTCATTTTAAAGAAACTATAATTTTTTCTTGAGTAACAGTTGTTAATTTAGAAAGACAGTGGGAAATTAGAAAATACAAGATTTTCAGTTGAGAAAGATAAATAATATATCTTTGATCCAACCTCTGGGAATATCAAAATCTTGTTTTTAATTAAATATATCACCATATTGAACTTGAGGACCTTTGACAATACAATATTGAGAATAGATAATACTGTGATTGTCTGGCAATAAATTTTTAAGAGGCATTTTATCTTAACATATTAGGCCTTGATAATTAACAATTAATACTTTTAAAAGCATACTTTAATTTTGTTGGTGCAGTAGGTATGGATCCTAAAAGTCAGTGTCTCATAAATTAAAATCCTTTTGCAGCCCAGTGCTTGCTACTTAGTCGCAATATATAAGCTTTTCTATTAAGAAAGAAACTTTTCTTTTCTTGGTTTTTGAGATATAAAGTGATTTTTTTTCTTCTGAAGCAAGCGAGTGGATGTGTGGTTTTATGTTCAGATCTGAGACTGCTGTGTTATCACAGTCAGACAGCTGGGAAAGCAGGTAAAATATCAGTGTCAGCCATATCAATTGCATTATGTGGGAAGAAGTAGCAGCCAGAGCAGTTCAATCATGGCCATGTAAAATATTGTGCAGGTAGGAGTGAGGGATGAAAGTGATTCTTGCTAATTCATTGAATGTTGCTATTAATGTGGCTTTAATAAAATACAGAGGCAGAGAGAGTGCATTTGAGCTTCTGCAGAGTGGGTAAGCATAGATTGACTTACAAGTCTTGTAGCTTAGTAAAGCTATAGGAAAGGTGATTCAGAAAAGAGTGTTAGAATTTTAGGAACTAAAAGTTAGACCACAGCTTGTTTATCCATTCACCTGTTGAAAGACATTTGGATGGTCCAGGCATTGACTCCCATTTTAAAGTGGCTTCTTCACACTAACTCTAGGCTTCTGAGGTTCATGGGCCTCCCATACTTCTGGGTTTCTTTACTGATATAGTTAGTTACTTCTAGGTCTTTTGATCTGTATGGCCATTGAGAATTTAGGAACACTGCTTCCATTTCATCTGTTCTACTATGGCTGGTATGCCATTGCCTCAAGTCCTGTGTGAAATAGCCACAGGTGGGGTTTTTTCAAAAGCTTACAGGCTCCCCCTACCAAATCTAGTCAAGTCTGCCATCAGACCCAACCATTTGGACTGTCCCATACCTACCCATATGTTACAGAATAAATCTCCCTACCTCCCAGCATGCCTAGAAACTCAGCCCGCGGGTGAAGGGGAACTCTGACCTCGTTGTTCCTCTCTTTCCCTCTTCTCCCTACAAAAAAAGAGAGGCATAAGAGGAGAGCTTTGGGTTTTCCATCTCTACATTTCATATTTTCCTCCTTTGAATTCTGGGGATATGGTAGAACTCTATAATCTAATCCTCTAGTCTGTCTCTATAAAGAGGGAATTAAACGTCTTTCAAATCTATTACCTTGCTGAAGATTCAACAGTTTTATATTGGATATCAGGAAGTGAAGAATAATTCTCCCTCTTTGAATTCTTGTTTGAACAATTCTATCACTCCCTAACCCTATCCATCAGGAGATAGATACATCTTGATTACTGGGGAAAATATTAAATACATGAAATACAAGAATAAGGCATATTCATATGGCTTAAAATATTCTTGTAATATAAACATATGTATATGAAGAGTTTTATTGTGTGTAAGGATTTTTAGTAGCAATACACTGAAAACAATTCAAAATTCTTTTAAATGGAGGAGAAAGATTGAACAGTTATACTACATTCACACTAAGATTATCATTCACCTATTAAAAAGAACGAGGTAGAACTACATGTAGGGAAGATGTACCTGTTATAGAAATTATGTAAATTATGATTCCATTAAAAATTAAATATCCTATATAAGTGTATACATAATTCTTTGTTAGTGAAAATATAGAAAAACCATGGGACAGAAAACAACCCAGCCTGTTAACTTTAGTTACAATGGGATTGAATGGGTTAAGGAATACCATTGACTTTCTAAAAATTTTATGCCTCTGTATTATGTAAAACTGAACGTAAATGTGTGTTTATAGTGAAGTAAAATTAAGTTTTAAAGCACACACAAAAAAGAAGAAAACAAAAGAAAGACCTCTTAGACATTGCTGTGGACTGAATTTTATCCCACACATTTTTATGTTGAAGGTGTAACCATAGTGTGATGTTATTTGGAGATGAGGCTTTTGGGAGGTAATTGCATTTAAGTGAGATCATGAGCATGGGGACTTCAGGATGGGATTACTGCACTTAATAAGGAGTAACACCAAAGAGCTTTCTTCCTCTCTCTCATTCTTACTCTCTCTGCTATGAGAGAACACAAGAAGGTTGCTTTCTGCAGTCCTACAAGAATGTCCTCACTGGGGAACTGAATTGGCCAGCATCTTGGTCTTAGACATCCCAGCCTCCAGAAATGAATTCCTGTTGTTTAAGCCACTCAATCTGTGGTATTTTGTTATAGCAGCCTGAGCAGACTTAAATATTGGTACTGAGAAGTGGGGGCAATGCTGTAACAGATACCTAAATATGTGTAAGTGACTTTGGAACTAGGTAATGAAGAGTTTTGAAGTGCATGCTAAAAGTATGGATGTTAAAGGTAATTTGAGTGAGATCTCAGACAGAAGTTGTTATCTCAGACAGAAGGAACATGTTATTGATAATTGGAGGAAAAATGGTCTTTGTTATAAAGTGGCAAAGAACTTGGTTGGCTAAATTATGTTCATGTTTTAATTTTTTCCTGGAGGTAGAGTTTGTAGGCAATAAAATTGTGTATTTAGCTGAGGATGTTTCTGAGCAAAGTGTTAAAGGAATCATTTGGTTCCTCCTTACTGCTTTTGGTAAAATACAAGAAGAAAAAAATGAATTGAAGAAGAAATTATTAAGCAAAAAGGAACCAGAACTAAAAAAAAAAAAAATTGGAATATATTCAATCTATTTATGTTGCAAAAAATGAGAAAGTGTGTTTTGGAGGACAGCATTAAGGTTGTGGTTGGATTGTCACTTATTAAACATTATGCAATCATATGATCAGAAACTGTGCATTTGAACTGAATTGGACAGAGACAGGATGAAATGAAGGAAGGCTGTCAGACTTCTTAGATACTACAAGGCTGGACCATAGAGCTATTTGGCTATGATTGTATGCTATTCTTCAAGAAAAGGGAAAAATGACCCAAGGAATTCAGAGATAATTGGAGCTGCCTCCTTGGTTTCAAAGTTTGTGTGTGTGTGTGTGTGGGTGGGGGGGAGGTGTATGAGAGAGAGAAAGAGAGAAAAAGACAGAGGGAAGCTGTTTCAGTTTCAGTAGTTAAGACGGTCACCACTTGGAACATTGGTTGGCAAGCACCTTGGAGTCTTGGGAGCTTGACTATAGCCTACCAGAGCCTTCAGGAAACAACCCCTGCTCCAGTGGGTCTGGAAGTATAGTACAGAACCAAAGAAGATTATTTTCAAGCTTTAAGATCTAACAGAATTTACCTTGTTAAGTTTCGGACTTGTTTGAGACCTATCACCTCTCCTTCTTTCCTATTTTTCCATTTCGAAATAGAATGTCTGTCCCACCATTATATTTTAGAAGCACAAAACTTATCTTGTTTCACAGGTTCACCACGGGAGAGGAATTTTGCCTTAGGGTGAATCATACCTGATATCTCACTCATTTTATATGATCTAGATTTTATTTAGATGAGACTTTGGGGGGTGCCTGGGTGGCACAGTAAGCGTCTGCCTTCGGCTCAGGTCATGATCCCAGTGTTCTAGGATCAAGCCCCACATCGGGCTCCCTGCTCAGCGGGAAGTCTGCTTCTCCCTCTCCCACTCCCCCTGCTTGTTGTGTTCTCTCTCTTGCTGCCTCTCTCTCTGTCAAATAAATAAAATCTTAAAAAAAAAAAAGATGAGACTTTGGGCTTTAGACTTTAGAGTTGATGCTGGAATGAGTTAAGACTTTTGTGGATATTGGGATGGAATGAATATATTTTATGTATGAGAAGGACATGAACTTGGGTGGTCAGGGGCAGAATACTATAGACTGAATTGTGTTCCTCAAAATTCATATGTTGAAGCCCTAACCCCCAATGCGATGGCATTTGGAGATGAAGCCTTTGGAAGATAAATAGGTTTAGATGAGGTTATGAGGGTGGGGCTGTCATGATAGGGTTAGTGCCTTTATAAGAAGACATATCCACAAGGTCTCTTCCTCTTTCTTTCTGCCATGTGAGGACGTAGTGAGAAGGTGGCCATTAGCAAGCCAGGAAGAGAGCCCTGACCAGGGGACCCAATCAGCTGGCATATTGTCCTTGGATGTCCCAGCCTCCAGAACTGTGAGAAGAAATTCCTTTTGGGGCGCCCGGGTGGCTCAGTCATTAAGCGTCTGCCTTTGGCTCAGGGCATGATCCCAGGGTCCTGGGATTGAGCCCCACATCGGGCTCCCTGCTCCGCTGGGAGCCTGCTTCTTCCTCTCCCACTCCCCCTGCTTGTGTTCCCTCTCTCGCTGGCTGTCTCTCTCTCTGTCAAATAAATAAATAAAAATCTTAAAAAAAAAAAAAAGAAACTCCTTTTTTTTTTAGGCATCTGGTCTATGATATTTTGTTTTGGCAACTGAGTTATCTAAGATAGATATATAAAAATATTATTGTACTGTATTTTTCTGTTGATCATCTGGGGCTTCTGTTTTAACGTAAACTGGTTTAGTTTATACTTTTATATATTCTCCAAATGTCCTGCATTACTTTAGTACTCATAACAGTATATTTTATTACGCTTTGTAAGAAAGTGTTCTTCTTAATAAAATGAAATCATACTATTATCTGAATTGCTCAGAAAGAAGGATCGCATAGCTAATCAGGGGCAGTATTAAGGATAAAATGAGAACCCAATCTTATATCAATGTACTTTCCATCATAACATGCTTTTTCTTAAAAACTTATGTGCTTTCACTCTGCAATAGCAGGAGGTTTGCAGTGATGGTATTTGAAGGCAATATGTTCTAAAATTTAGACATTAATTGCATGAGTATAAAAATTTAACCAGTATGTTTCCTTTCATAAAATACTGGCAACTTCTTAAACAAGACCTAGAAATCCAAGTGTTTAGAGAGTCTAAATACATGAGTATTACATTTAAAATCAATGAGAGCTATTGTGTATTTATTTTGTGTATTTATTGTGTATATAAAAACATATTTTTTATGTTTTTTGTATGTGGGTTTGTGTGGATGCTTAGTAGGTTTATGAGTATAATCCTACTATGAATGAATATAAAGAAATGGAGTGGTATGGAAGGTTCTAGATAGCATAAAAGTATGAACAGTGTTGTATGCCTGTACTATTGCATGAGCATTCAATTTTTCCTCATGATTTTTGGGGAAAATAAAAACAAAAACAAAAAAGGAACGGAGTTGTTTGTTCCAATTACTAGAGAATTAAGAACTAAGGCTCCCTGAAAGATTTCAGGCTTTAGGATGGTATTTATTAAGTTGCTAATGCTTGCAAATCTACATTTGTTGATAATGTTGATGAATTTATATTAATGAATGGTTAACACATCTTTGAATTAAAATAAATTGGGAAAATAATCCTATACCTGAAGACTTTAAATGATTTTTTGTAAATGATAAGAAAAAAATTATATCAAGCATTCTACCTAAACAAATAGTTGGTGGGCACGAAGACTGGATCAGCCAGAGACAAAAATGTATTTATCACCGTAGTGATGGGTTGAGTCTAGGGAGTGGTGGATACCTGTTTCAGAAAACACAGCTACTAGAGTTGTTTTTTTTTTTTGAAGTGGTTCTTCAGTCATCAAGAGCTCCTTAAGATTAGCGATATTGAGAAATCATGTTCATAAAATATTGTTTGTTGAGATGTTGTTTTTTGCTTCATTCCTTATATCTCCAAATCCTTTTTCAAAATTTATATTTATTAGCTTTTATTTTATTTAAATTCAATTAATTAATATATAGTGTATTTTTAGTTTCAGAGGTAGAGTTTAGTGCTTCATTAGTTGCATATAACACCCAGTGCTCATTACAACACATGCCCTTTTTAATGCCCATCACCCAGTTACCCCATCCCTATACCCTTCTTCCCTCCAGCAACCCTCAGATTTTTTCCTATGATTAAGAGTCTCTTATGGTTTGTCTCCCTCTCTGATTTCATCTTATTTTATTTTTCCCCTCACTTCCCCTATGATCTTCTGTTTTGTTTCCTAAATTCCACATATGAGTGAGATCATATGGTAATTGTCTTTCTCTAGTGACATCCACGTAGTTGCAAATGGTAAGATTTAATTTTTTGAAGGCTGAGCAGTATTTCATTGTATATATATATACCACATCTTCTTTATCCAGTCATCTGTCCATGGACATCTGGGTCTTTCCAAGTTTGTCTGTTGTGGACATTGCTGCTATAAACATTGGGGTGCAGGTCCCCTTTTGGGTCACTATGTTTGTATCCCTTGGGATATAATAGTGTAATTGCTGGGTCATAAGGTAGGTCTATTTTTAGCTTTTTGAAAAGCCTCCATACTGTTTTTAAGAGTGGCTATACCAGCTTACATTCCCATCAACTGTGTAAGAGGGTTCCCCTTTCTCCGCATCCTGTCTATCATCTGTTGTTTCCTGATTTGTTAATTTTTGCAATTCTGACTGGTGTGAAGTGGTATCTCATTGTGGTTTTGATTGTATTTCCCTGATGCCGAGTGATGTTGAGCATTTTTTCATGTGTCTATTGGCCATTTGTATGTCTTCTTTGGAGAGATGTCTGTTCATGTCTTCTGCCCATTTCTTGATTGGATTATTTGTTCTTTGGTGTTGAGTTTGATATGTTCTTTATAGATCTTGGATAGTAGCCCTTTATCTGATATGCCATTTGCAAAAACAGTCTTTGGTTGAAAATCTACTTTGTCTGATATAAGGATTGCTACCCCAGCTTTATTTTGACATCCATAAGCATGATAAATGGTTCTCCACCCCCTCACTTTCAATCTGGAGGTATTTTGGGGTCTAAAATGAGTATCTTGTAGACAGCATATCTAAGGGTCTTGTTTTTTTAATCCAGTCTGATACCTTGTGTCTTTTTATTGGAGCATTTAGTCCATTTAAATTCAGAGTAATTACTGAAAGATATGAATTTAGTGTCATTTTTTACCTGATAAAGTCACTGTTTCTGAATATTATCTCTGTTCCTTTCTGGTCTGTGTTACTTTTGGGTTCTCTCTTCACTTAAAGGATCCCTTTTAATATTTCTTGCAGGGCTGGTTTAGTGATCACAAATTCCTTTAGTTTCTGTTTGTCCTGGAAGCTCTTTATCTCTCCTATTTTGAATGACAGCCTTGCTGGATAAAGTATTCTTGGCTGCATATTTTTCTCATTTAGCACCTTGAATATATCATGCCAGTCCTTTCTGGCCTGTTAGGTCTCTGTGGACATGTCTGCTGCCAGCCTTATGTTTCTACCCTTATAGGTCAAGGACCTCTTGTCCAGAGCTGTGTTCAGGATTTTCTCTTTGTCTCTGAGATTTGTAAGCCTCACTATTATATGTTGAGGTGTTGACCTATTTTTGTTGGTTTTGAGGGTGGTTCTCTGTGCCTCCTGGACCTGGATACCTTTTTCATTCCCCAGATTAGGCAAGCTGTCAGCTGTAATTTGTTCAAATACTCCTTTTGCCCCTCTCTCTTTCCTCTTTCTCTGGGACCCCAATAATTCTAATATGGTTTTGCTTTATGGTCTTACTGATCTCTCAAATTCTCCCCTCACAATCCAGTAGTTATCTCTTCTTTTCTCACCTTCCTTATTCTCCATCATTTTGTCTTCTATTTCACAGACTCTCTCTTCTGCCTCATTTATCCTAGAAGTTAGAGCCTCCATTTTTTATTGCATCTCAGTAATAACCTTTTTTATTTCATCCTGATTAGATTTTAGTTCTTTTATTTCTCCAGTAAGGGATTATCTAGTGTCTTCTATGTTTTTTTCAAGCCCACTAGTATCTTTATAATTGTTGTTTTGAATTCTGTTTCCAACATCTTACTTATATCCATATTTATTAAATCCTGGCAGTGAGTACTGCCTCTTGTTCTCTTTTGTGGGGTGAGTTCTTCCATCTTGTCATTATGTCCAGAAAAGAATAGATGAATGAAAATACAAAAATAGAAACAAGGACCCAGAAAAATATATACTACACAAATCAGAAGAGAACAGAAAGCAAAAAGAAAAGAAAAGGAAAAAAAGAAAAAAATGAGAATAAAATCAAACAAGAAGTTGAAAAAAACAATAAACTAGATCCTGGGTGTATTTCAGCCTGTTTGTTAGAAAAATTAGATCCCAAAATAGGAAAGAATGCAAATACACACACACACACACACACACACACACACACACACACACACACAGTTGAATTCAATGAAAGGAAGCCAAAAATTGAAAAAAAAATATATAAAATGTAAGTGCAGAAATGAAAATTTAAAAAAACTTAAAAAAGAATTGATAAGAAAAGAGCTGAAAAGGAAAATGAAATATAAAACTGAAGGACTAAAGAATTATAAGAAAAAAGTCACAAATGCTATATATTTCTTTCCCTAAGAGCTGGAGTTTTGCAGTTTTTTATGATCAGTAAACTTGGTATTCACTGGAAGTTTCTGCAGGTCGTCTGGGGGAGGGACCTGTTGTGCTGATTCTTAGGTGTCTTTGCCTGGTGGAATTGCACCACCCTTTCCGGGGGGCCAGGCTCAGTATAAGCTGCTCCAGAGCTGGTGTGGGGGATGAAAATGGAGGTACCCTGATCTCTAGCCCCAGAGCTGAAAGTTTGCACCCCCCACTCTTCAGTGAGCCCTCACAGAAAAGCAGTGAATCACTCTTTTCTCCCTGGTTTCCATCCCAACTCTGTGTTCCACCAGCCTGTGATGGAGAGTTTTTATCTCAGGCACGTGATCCTGTTTTGAGTCTTCAAACTTTATGGACTGCTGCAGTGCAAACTGGGGCCACTCCTCCCCGGGAAAGGAGGAAGGCCTCTCCCCGCTTCTGTGTTTTGCTGGGCCCTTGCTGGGAAAGCAGTCACCTGGCTGTGCAGTCAGTAGTAGCTTTTTATGGCAACACCAAGCAGAAAGCTGGTGCCTGGGCTCGTGTTTTCAGCTGGCTTCCCTGCACCAATGCTTGGGAACTCTGCCGCACTCAGGCATCCCTGTTCTTTTTGTTACTCCGGGGATCCTGAGACCACGCTGTTCCACCTGGGATTCCACCCTGCTTCACCTCCTGGGTTTCTTTCAGGCAAACCTCTAAAAGTTCTGATTTTGCGCTCTGTTGCTTATAACACTTTCCGGTACCGGCTTACAGAGGCTCCTTCCCCCTGTGGTTTATCTTCCATATATCGCCTTGGATTCATGTCTCCATACCTCCTACCTTGCAAAAAGGTATTGCAGATTCTATTTGTAGAATTGTAGCAGTTCTTTCCTCAGATTTCCAGTTGATTATGCAGGTGTTTGGAATGATTTGATAACTATCTAGCCAAATTCCAAGGGCCAGACGAAATTAGGGTTCCCCACTCCTCCACCATCTTAACGATCTCCAAATTCCCAAATCCTTACCATTTAATAGAAGTAAGTGTTTGTGCATGTCTTCCTTGCAAACTAAGATATCCTCATTTTACAAAAGTAAATGGCAGTGTACCATTCATTTGGGAGAAAATAGCAAACTTTTATATTTAATTTATTTGGGGATTATGTATTATACTTGATTTGCTATAATTGGCTTAAATTATCACTTGTTTCTAAATGTTTTATATCATGATCACATTTATATAATAGATGTATGACAAAGAAAACTTATCTGGGTCCATATCTTTGATCTCATTGATTTTGTTTCCAGGTGAGATTATAGAAAAATTATTACTTTCAACTGGTATATTTATATAAGGCATTAAGATCAGACTAATTAAGTATACAGCAAGGCACCTAATTGTTTTCAAATGTTGTAGCTAAAGATAAAATTAGAAGTAACATAGATAAATTTGCAGAAATAGTGGCCAAAGATCTATTGTTTTCTATAGACTACATAATTCAGTATCTTCTTTGCCTTTTGTGAAATATAACTTTTTCTGACAAACTGTATGATATTTAATTTTTCTTTTTGTTGGCACTGAGTCCTTCTCAAAGACCAATCTGGCATAGTTTGCTAAATCACGAGTTAGAGGTAATCACTTGATTAGCTTGGGTAGCATTATGCAGAAATACATTGCATTTAATATAAATGTTCCATTTTATATATTTGACATAATCTTGTAACTCTACATTTGAAGCTAGGCTAAACCACCGTTTTTAAAGGATTGTCCTTTTCTCTGCAAAATGAATTGTATTTAAATGTAAATTTTTATGAAACTTAGAAAATATAATTTTTAGACACATAGAAATTTGAAAAAGATAATGAAATGAACTGCTAAAAAGAGCAGGAATAATCCTTCAAGTCTTAATTAAAGAAAAGATATGTTAGTTGTTCCAGAAATGTCATAGTTATGACAAATTCAGAAATAAGTTAATTATAATAAAGAAAAAAGAGAAAAGGCATGTCATTGTCAAATTCATGTGAAAGGAAAAAATTAACTGATTCAAAGTGAGGGAAACCTGGTGGTGGAAGTTTAAAAAGGTCTCTTTAGTAACATTATTCATTGTTTCACATATTTCTTTCTGAAGTCTGGAAATCCTGTAAGATAAGATAATGATAACTTACTTTTATTTATTAGGTTAAAATGACTTTTTGTTAATGATATGTTATACATATGAATTTTCTAAGGGAAGGGCTAATATACTTGTTTATTATGTGAAAAACACTACAGGTAATCCTCAAAGAAAGTTCATTGTGCCAATAATTGGAGCTAGCAAGAGTGTGAAATGTGAGGAAATAGTTTTTGTGTTTCTGTAGACTTGGAAATTTTTAAATACATTTTGCTGAAATCTTGGGAGTCTGGGCTAAGAGCAAGATGTGGGAAGTTAATTCACAACTGTATAGATGGTAGGAGAATTCTAGACCAATTTTCCTAACTCCAGAGGTATATACTTACCTCTCAAGGGAAGATAAAGCTCAGAATTTGGAGAGATCTGTAGGTCAGAAAAGCCAGAGACACTGGCTTTATCTGGTCCTTGGAGATATGTATTTATATTCCAGAAGTTTAGAGTGAGATCTTAAGATCCTTTTCATCCAGTCTCCAAAGAGCAAAGGTTTCTCTTCCTCCTTTCAAGGAGGGAGGAGGAGGTAATTGCCTCTTTCTCCTATAGAGAAGCAGGTAAAAATCAGTTTTCTCCAGTCCTCCCCTGTAATATAGACTATAAAATTTGTGTCTGTAAGATATTTGACCTGGTTTTCATTGCATCACCTTCGGGGTAAGAATTGGGATGTGAGGGATCACGTGGTCATTATTTTTAAGTGTATAGTGATCATCTACTTTTGATCTAGAATGCTTTGTATGGCATTCAGGATAAATTAATAAAGGTGAGTGTTGGGGCTCCTGGGTGGCTCAGTCAGTTAAGTGTCTGCCTTCAGCTCAGGTCATGATCCCAGGATCCTGGCATTGAGCCCCACATCGGGCTCCCTGCTCAGTGCGGGGCCTGCTGCTCCCTCTCCCTCAGCTGCTTTCCCTGCTTGTGCTCTCTCTTCTTTCTTTGTCAAATAAATAAATAAATAAATAAATAAATAAATAAATAAAATCTTAAAAAAAAAAAAGGTGTGTGTTAAAACCCCAACAAAGACAAGAGCAGATTAAAAAAAAAAAAAAGATGTGACGTGATAATTAATATCTAGATTGAGGATAGAGTACACAAGACTGATAATGTTAAATTTTTGAAAAGCCTTACTTTTAAACTTGTTATATATTATACATCCTTATCAGAACATCAGACTATTTAGGGATGATACAGATCGCTAATATTTGGTTTATTTACCTGTAATTTAAATTGAATCACATTTATAATCTGTTGTAATCATCAAAGACAATAAAGTAAAGCCCTGCTGAAGTGATTTCTTTAGTTCCTATAGTTGTAATTCATATTTTTTATTATAATTCCACCTTTATAAAGATTAATTATAGTGTCCTTAATCTGATGTTGTTTTCAGTTTGTAAAGAGTTTGCCCTATAACATCTGTATTTAATTTCTGAAAACAGCGGGAAAATTGTGTTTAGCCATTTTTTATTTATCTTTTATTATTTATTTTCACAGATAGTAGATCCAGTGTAGATCCTACTAGAAAACAATACTCAAAAAAACAACATTTCTAATATTTCATCTTTATTATCCTGCTTCTTGCTGACTTAATACTTATTGGCAGCTAGAAACAAATATAATTTGAAGGTCTGACCCCTGTAGACTGAGGATTGGAAAAGTATGGTTTGCCGTTTTCATGAAATCAGAGAAATCAGTTTGAAATCAAATTTTAAAAAGTTCAAACAGATGTTGCTTTAAATGCTGAAAAAAAAAAGGACTTGAGAGTGTTTTTTCCATTGAAATAACTGCCACTTGATGGAATTGGACAGGATTTAAAGATCATACAGCTAGAATGCAGTTTTACTTTTCAGTCCTGTGATAAGAAATCCTACTAACAAAATATTTGAAGTCATCTAAAATGTATAACTTCAACGCATTCATATTGACCACAACATAGAGTTACTTAAGAAATATGTTACATGTACTTAATTAACAAGAAGTGTCTGTTTGCTCTAAATGAAAAACATTCAAATGCCATACATATATATTCACTGCCAGTCCTGTCCTACATCTTATATTATTTTATATTGCAGAGATATTAAGGTATACTTTTGCATTTGTGAGAAATAAAGTTAGAGCCAACAGCTGGTACCTCATAATTTTAGTTTTCAAGACACTAGTATTGCATGGCACAGGATATAATCACTATTCCTATAACTGCGGCTTTTCCCCTCTGAGCTAACTCTTCTGCTATGAAAAAACTCTATGGACTCTGCATTTACTAGGGCTTCTGGGAAACATTACAGATTAACAGATCCAATAAATAGAGTTTTTGTGGAAGGACTTCAGGAGCATCTTTGAAATGATTATATTTCCTGCTGTCCCACTTGACTCTCTGGGAAATGCATGACTACAATCACACCATTTCTCTGAGCTTAAGACACTGAACATTTTTGCCAACACGGTGGGGCTTTTTTCTAAGATAAGTTGGGTTGAGACTTTTGGTTTAAAATAGTGCTTTGAGCAAACACATTTATGCCTTTTCTCTCATGAAACCCCACTAAAGTGAGAGAAAAGGATTTTTAAGACGCTTATCTTGACAATGGCAGAGTACAAGAAGAGAGAATAGCAATACAAATTTGGAAATTCAGAAGGAAGATGAGGACTGTGATGATTTAACATGTCTAAGAAAGTTGGATTCTAACCTGGCAGTGGGTAAAGTCAAATGGTGTACCCCATAGAATCTCCAGAAAGCCCAGGAGTTGCTAGAATTCAAGACCTGTGTAAAGGATGGATAAAGGTAGGACTATGACAGGAGCATTTTTTAAAGTTTTGTTTATAAGACCCACATCCTATCCCTGCTCTGAAACCTAAATGACTATGATGCTGTATCCTGACAATGTTATAAAGATTTGTTATTGAGATTTATCTGAAGCATAAACTGGCCTCTAGATCGTGAGCAAAAGGCAAAATGGAAGGTACGGGTTACATACTAGACAAGGGGATAGAATGAAAGTTTACTTAGTGAATATGGAGACTATGTTCTTGCTCATTTGATTTCTAGAAAACTGAAAGTAAAGGTTATATGATCTAAATAGGATAATAAAATAATTTGGAAGGGAGTATCTTATCATTTTAAGAAGAAAAGACTTAATGCTGAGATTGGAGTTCCCCCAGTGAATCAGAATATTTCAGCAAAGTTTGTAATCAGGGGAGTCCGGGAAGATGGCAGAGTAGGAGGACCCTAAGCTCCCTTGTCCCATGGATAAAATTGGATAACACTCACATCAGTGTAAATAATTCAGGAAACAACCCAAAGACTGTCAGAACAAATTCCACAACTAAAGGCAGAGAAGATGCCACAATGAAGAAATTCTGGTGGCAGCAGGTCTCATATTGCAAGCAGACCAGTGCATACCTTGTTGAAATGCACCCCACCCAGCTGGGAACCGTGCCCACAGCAGGCAAAGAGAACTTCTTCTGACAACTGGACTGAAGGAAAACATGGCCAGGACTCCTTAGCAAAGGACACACAACATACATAGGAGACACTCCCTGAACTGCCAGGTCCTGAGCCACGGGGAACACTGCACTACAGGATCTCTTCTTTATAAAGCCATTACCTTCAAGAATAGGAGATGTAGCTGACTTTCTATACGCCCAGGAACAGACACAGAGAGTCAGACAAAATGAGAAGAGAGAAGAATTTGTCCCAAATGAAAGAACAGGACAAAACCACAGTAAGGGACCTAAGCAAAATGGATATAAGTAATATGCCGGATAGAGAATTTAAAGTAATGATCATAAAGATACTCACTGGAATTGGTAAAAGAGTGGAGGACATCAGTGAGATCCTTAACAAAGAGATAAAAAAGAACCAGTTAGAGATGAAAAACACAATAAATGAAATTAAAAATACACTTGATGGGATAAATAGGCTAGAGGAAACAGAGGAATGATTTAATGACTTGAAAGACAGAATAATGGAAAGTAATCAAACTGAGCAGGTGAGAGAAAAAAATATGCAAAATGTGAATAGACTTAGGGAACACAGTGACTCCATCAAGCATAATAACATGTGCATTATAGGAATCCCAGCAGAAGAAGAAGAATGAAAAGGGGGCAGAAAACTTTAAATATTTAAAGAAATAAAACCTGAAAACTTCCCTAATCGGGAGAAGGAAACAGACCTCCAGATCCAGGAGGCAGAGATTCCCCAATAAAATCAATGCAAAGAGGTCCACAACAAGACACAGAGTAATTAAAATGGCAAAAAGTAGTGATAAAGAAAACATTTTCCAAGCAGAAAGAGAAAAGAAGACAGTTACACACAAGGAAAATCCCATAAGGGTATCAGCTGACTTTTCAGAAGAAACTTTTCAGGCCAGAAAAAAGTGGCATGATGTATTCAAAGTGCTGAAAGGAATAAAACTTCAGTCAAGATTACTGTATCCAGCAAGGCTATCATTCAGGATAGAAGAAGACATAAAGAGTTTCTCAGGCAAACAAAAACTAATGGAGTTCATGACCACTAAACCAGCCCTGCAAGAAATATTAAAGGGGACTCTTTGAGTGGAAATGTAAGACCATAAGTAAGAGAATAAAAAGTTGGAAGCAAAAAAGCAGTAAAAATAAGTATATCTGTAAAAATCAGTCAAGGGTTTCACAAAATAAAAGGGTATACAATATGACACTGTATATATAAAACTTGGGGTGGGGTAAGAGGAGGAGAGAATGAGTTCAAGCTTAAGTGAATATCAATTTCAATAGACTACTATCTGCAGAAAATGTTGTATACAAATCTGACGGCAATGACAAATCAAACAAAAGTAGTAGATATGCAAAGAATAAAGAGAAAGGAATCCAAGCATATCACGAAAGAGAAGCCTACAAACCATTAAGGAGAGCAAGAGAAGAAAAGGATCAGAGAGAAAGTAAAAACAAAATAACCACCAAACTATAAAATGGCAATAAATAGATAGCAGTAATTACTTTGAATGTAAATGGACTAAATACTCCAATCAAAAGACATAGGGTGACAGAGTGGTTAAAAAAAAAAACAACAAAATGAGACCCATCTATCTCTTACCTACCAGAGACTCTTCAGACCTACAGACACCTGCAGATTGTAAGTGAGGGGATAGAGAAACATTAATCATACAAATGGATGTCAAAGCCAGAGTAGCAATGCTTAAACAAAATAGATTTTATTTTCTTCAGATAGACCTAGAAGTGGAATTGCTGGATCATATAGAAGTCCTATTTTTAATTTTTTTGAGAAACATTGATACTGTTTTCCATTGTGGCTACACCAATTTGCATTCCCACCAACAGTGTGAGGGTGTTCCCTTTTCTCTATCCTTGCCAATACTTGTTATTTCTTATTTTTTTGGTACCAGCCATTCTGACAAGGTGATATCCCAATGTGGCTTCCTTTTCTTTCCTTCCCTTTCCTTTCCTTTTTCCGTTTTGTTTTTTTAAAACTTATTTTATTTAAATTCAATTCGTTAACATATAGTGTATCATTAGTTTCAGATGTAGAGTTCAGTTATTTATCCATTCAAAATAGACTTTAAAATAAAGACTGTAACAAGAGAAAAGAAGGACACAATATAAAAAAAAGGGAGATCATCTGGGGCGCCTGGGTGGCACAGCGGTTGAGCGCCTGCCTTCAGCTCAGGGCGTGATCCTGGCGTTCTGGGATCGAGCGCCACATCAGGCTCTTCCGCTATGAGCCTGCTTCTTCCTCTCCCACTCCCCCTGCTTGTGTTCCCTCTCTCGCTGGCTGTCTCTATCTCTGTCAAATAAATAAATAAAATCTTTAAAAAAAAAAAAAGGGAGATAATCCAACAAGAAGCTATAACAATTGTAAATATTTATGCACCCAACATTGGAAGCACCCAAATATACAAAACAGTTAATAAAAAACATGAAAGAACTAATCATTAGTTATACAATAATAGTGGGGCTTTATCACCCCACTTATATCAATGGACAGATCATCCAAATATAAAATCAACAAAGAAATAGTGGCTTTGAATAACCAGATGGATTTAACATATATTCAGAACATTCAGTCCTAAAACAGCAGCATACACATTCTTTTCAAATGCACATGAAACATTCTCCAGAATAGACCACATATTAGGTTACAAGACAAGTCTCAACAAATTAAAAAAGATTAGTCATACCTTGCATCTTTTCTGACCAGACCACTATGAAAACAGAAATCAACCATAAGAAAAAATCTGGAGGACCACAAATTTATGGAAGTTAAATAACATGTTACTGAACAATGAATGGGTCAACCAAGAAATCAGAGAAGAAATCAGAATTACATGGAAACAAATGATGAAAACACAATGATCCTGAATTGTGATGCAGCAAAAGTCATACTAACAGGGAAGTTTATAGCAGCAATACAGGCCCACCTGAAAAAGCAAGAAAAATCTCAAGTAACCTAACTTTACACCTAAAGAAGCTAGGAAAAGAAGGAAAAACCCAAAACCAGCACAAGGAAAGAAATAATAATGATTGGAGCATAAATAAATGAAATAGAAACTAAAAAAACAAGAGCAGATAAATGACACCAGGAGATGGTTCTTTGAAAAGATCAACAAAATTGATAAACTTCTAGCCAGACTCGCTAGGAAAAAAAGAGAGAGAGAGAAGGGACTCAAACAAAATCATAAAATGAGTGAGGAGAAATAACAACTAACACCACAGAAATACAAACAATTTTAAGAGAACATTATGAAATATTGTATGCATCAAATTGGACAACCTAGAAGAAATGGATAAATTCCTAGAAACACACAAACTACCAAAACTGATGCAGGAAGAAATAGAAAATTAGAGCAGATTGATTACCTTATATAAGGACACTGAATCAGTAATAAAAATAACTCCCAACCAAACTAAAATGAGGACCAGATGGCTTTACAGGCTCTTTTCTTTAGGTTTTTATTTAAATTACAGTTAGTTAACTGCACACACACACACACACACACACACACAGTGTTATATTAGTTTCAGTTGTACAATTTAGTGATTCAACACTTACATCCAACACCTGGTGCTCATGTACAACAAGTGCATCTATTTATCCACGCCCCCCCCCCCATCCATGTCCCCTCTGGTGACCATCAGTTTATTCTGTATAGTTAAGAGTCTGTTTCTTGGATTGTTCCCCGTCTTTCTTTTCCCTCTGCTAGTTTGTTTTTTTCTTAAATTTCACATATGAATGAAATCGTATGGCATTTGTCTTTCTCTGACTGACTTATTTCACTTAGCAAAATACTACCTCTATCCATGTCCTTCCAAATGGCTAGATTTCATTCACTTTTATGACTGAGTAATATTCTATTCTATATATATACCACATCTTTTTTATCCATTCATCAGTTGATGGCCATTTGGGCTCTTTCCATAATTTGGCTATTGTTGATAATGTTGCTATAAACATTGGGGTGTATTGTATCCCTCTGAATTAGTATTTTTGTATACTTTGGATAAATACCTACTAGTGCAATTGCTGGATCATAGGGTGGTTTTATTTTAACTTTTTGAGAAACCTCCATACTGTTTTCCAGAGTTGTTGCACCAGTTTGCATTTCCACCAGCAGTGTAAGAGGGTTCCCCTTTCTCGACATCCTCACCAACATCTGTTGTTCTTGTGTTGTTAATTTTAGCCATTCTGACAAGTGTGAGGTGATATCTCATTATGGTTTTGTATTGATAGATTTGTATTTGGATTTGTAGTTTTCTGATGATAAATGATGTTGCGCATCTTTTCATATGTCTGTTGGCTGTCTGTATGTCTTCTTTAGAAAAATGTCTATTCATGTCTTCTGCCCATTTATTTACTGGATTATTTGTTTTTTAGGTGTTGTTTCATAAGTTCTTTATAGATTTTGGATACCAACCCTTTTAGTTATTTGCCTTTTAGTTTGTTGATTGTTTCCTTTACTGTGCAGAAGCTTTTTATTTTGACTAAGTTTATTTTTGCTTTTGTTTCCCTTACCTCAGAAGACATATCTAGTAAGAAGTTGCTATAGCTGTTATCAGAGAGGTTACTGCCTGTCTTCTCCTTTAGAATTTTAATGCTTTCTTGTCTCATAGTTAGGTCTTTAATCCGTCAAGTTTATTTTTGTGCATGGTATAAGAAAGTCGTCCAGTTTCATTCTTTTGCATGTTTTGTCCAGTTTTCCCAACATATTTGTTGAAGAGATTGTCTGTTTTCCATTAGATATTCTATCCTGCTTTGAAGAAGATTGATTGACCATATAGTTGTGGGTCCATTTCTGGGTTTTCTGTTCTGTTGATCTGTGTGTCTATTTTTGTGCAAGTACAATACTGTCTTGATCACTACAGCTTTGCAGTATAACTTGAAGTCCAGAACTGTGATGCCTCCAGCTTTGCTTTGCTTTTTCAAGGTTGTTTTGGCTATTCAGTGTCTTTTGTGTTTCCATACAAATTTTAGGATTGTTTGTTCTTGCTCTGTGAAAAATGGTGTTGGTATTTTAATAGGGATTGCATTAAATTCGTAGTTTGCTCTGGGTAGTGTAGACATTTTAACAATATTTGTTCTTCCAATCCATGAATATGGAATGTTTTTCCATTTCTTTGCCATCTTCAATTTCTTTCATTAGTGTTTAATAGCTTTCAGAGTATGGATCTTTTACCTCTTTGGTTAGGTTTATTCCTAAGTATCTTATGGTTTTTGTGGCAAGTGTAAATGGAGTTCATTCTTTGATTTCTCTCTCTGCTACTTCATTATTGGTGCATAAAAATGCAGCAGATTTCTGTATGTTGATTTTGTATGCTGTGACTTTACTGAATTCATGTATCAGTTCTAGCAGTTTTTTTGGTGGACTTTTTTGGGTTTTCTACATAAAGTGTCATGTCATCTGCAAACAGTGAAAGTTTGGCTTCTTCTTTGCTGATTTGGATACCTTTTATTTCTTTTTGTTGTCTGATTATTATGGCTAGGACTTCCAGTACTATGTTAAACAACAGTGGTGAGAGTGTACATCTCTGTCTTGTTCCTAATTGTAGAGGAAAAACTCTGTTTCCCCCCATTGAGGATGATACTATGGGTTTTTCATAGATGTCTTTATTATGTTGAGGTATATTCTCTCTAACCCTAGTTTGTTGAAGATTTACTTTTTTAAATCATGAATGGATGTTGTACTTTGTCAGATGCTTTTTCTTCATCTATTGAAATGATCATATTATTCTTATCTTTTCTTTTATTAATGTGGTATAGTACATTGTTTGGTTTGCAAATACTGAACCACCCTTGCAGATAGTAATAAATCCCACATGATTGTGGTGAATGATTCTTTTAATTATACTTTTGGATTCATTTGCTTAGTATTTTACAGAGAATGTTTGTATCCATGTTTTTCAGGAATATTGGCCTCTAGTTCACTTTTTTAGTGGAATCTTTATCTGGTTTTGGTATCATGGTAATGCTGTGGTAATGCAGCCACATGGAATGAATCTGGAAGTTTTCCTTCCTTTTCTATTTCTTGAGAAGAATAGGTATTAACTCTTTAAATGTTTGGTAGAATTCACTTGTGAAGCCATCTGGTCCTGGCTTTTGTTTGTTGGGAAAATTTAGTTATTGATTCAATTTCTTTGCTGGTTATAAGTCTGTTCAAGTTTTCTATTTCTTCCTGTTTCAGTTTTAGTAGCTTTTGTTTCTAGGAATTTATCCATTTCTTTTAGGTTGTCCAATTTGTTGGCATATAGTTTTTCATAATATTCTCTTATAATCGTTTGTATTTCTATGGTATTCATTGTTATTTCTCCTCTTTCATTGATTTTATTTCTTTGGGTCCTATCTCTTTTCTTTTTGGTAAGTCTGGCTAGAAGCCTATCAGTTGTATCAATTCTTTCAAAGAACCAGCTCCTGGTTTCATTGATCTGTTCTATTGTGGGTTTTTTTTTTTTTTTTTTAGTTTCTATATCATTTATTTCTGCTGTAATCTTTTCATTTGTTGTTCTTTTTCTAGCTCCTTTAGGTGTATGGTTAGTTTGTTTGAGATTCTTCTTGTTTCTTATGGTAAGCCTGTATTGCTATATAATTCCCTCTTAGAAGTGCTTTTGTTGTATCCCAAAGGTTTTGGACCATTGTGTTTTCATTTTCATTTTCATTTTCATTTGTTTCCATGTACTTTTTAATTTCTTCTTTGATTTCCTGGTTGGCCCATTCATTGTTTAGTAGCATGTTGTTTAACCTTCATATATTTGTTGTCTTTTCCAATTTTTTTTCTTGTGGTTAACTTCAAATTTCATAGTAGTGTGGTCAGAAAATATGCATAGTATGTCTCAGTCTTTGTATATTTTGAGGCCTGATTTATGACCTAACATATGATCTATTTTGGAGAATGTTCCACTTGAAAATAATGTGTATGGTGCTGTTTTAGGATGGAATATTTGAATAAATTTGTAAAGTCCAGCTGGTCCAGTGTGCCATTGAAAGCCATTGTTTCCTTGTTGATTTTCTGCTTAGATGATCTGTCCATTGATGTAAGTGGGGGTGTGAAGGCCCAGTACTGTTGTATTATTATCAGTTAGTTTCTTTATGTTTGTAATTAATTGCTTTTAGAGTTGTTAGATCTTTTTGGTGGATTGTCCCCTTTATTATGATAGAATGCCCTTCTTCATCTATTGTTACAATCTTTGTTTTAAAGTTTAGTTTGTTCTATATAACTTGCTGCACTGGCTTTCTTTTGATGTCCATTCGCATGATTAAGTGTTTCTCCATCCCCTCTCTTCCAATATGAAGATGTCTTTATATCTAAAAGGAATCTCTTGTAAGCAGCATATAGATGGGTCTTTTTTTAAAAAATCCATTCTGATACCATGTATCTTTTGATTGGAACGTTTAGTCCATTTATATTACGAGTAATTATTGATAGATATGTATTTAGTTCCATTTTATTACTTGTTTTGTCATTGTTTCTGGAGATTTTCTCTGATCCTCTCTTGTCTTTGTCATTTTTGGTCTTTTCTTTCCACTCAAAAATTCCCCTTTAATATCTCTTGCAGGGTTGTTTTAGTGGTCATGAACTTTTAGTTTTTGTTTGTCTGGGAAACTCTTTATTGTTCCTTGTATTGTAGATGATAGCCTTGTTGGATATTTTATTCTTGGCTGCAGACTTGTCCTATTTAGCACTTTGAATATATCACGTCACTTTCTTCTGGCCTGCCAAGTTTCTGTTGAGAAAACTCCAGCTAGCCTTGTGGGTCTCCCCTTGTGCATCAAGGACTTCTTTTGTCTTGCTGTTTTTAAGATTTTTTTTCTTTATCACTATATTTTATAAATTTAATTACAATATGTCTTGGTGTGGGCCTGCTGTTGTTGATTTTGATGGGAGTTCTCTGTGATTCCTCGATCTGGATGTTTGTTTCCTTCCCCAAATTAGGGAAGTTTTCAGCTATTATTTCTTCAAATAACCCCCCCCTTCTCTTCTAGTACTCCTATAATATGAATGTTATTGCATATGATGGAGTCACTGAGTTCCCTATGTCTATTCTCATGTTCCATGATTCTTCTTTCTCTCTTTTGTTCAGCTTCATTATTTTCCATTATTTTGCCCTCTAGGTCACTAATTCATTCCCCTGCTTCTTCCAGCCTACTGTTCATTGCATCAACCTTTTATTGCATTCCTCATCTCTGACTGATTTTTTTAAGTATGTGGTAAGGATCTCCCTGATGTCTTCCATTCTTTTGTTAAGCCCAGTGTGTATCCTTATGATAGTTGTTTTAAATTCACCATCAGGTATGTTACTTATATCTGTTTCACTTAGATCTCTGGCCATGCCCTTATCTTGTTCTTTCATTTGGGATGAATTTGTACATTTGGCATATTTGTCTAAGTCTCTGCCTTCTGTATGTTAGAAAAACCAGTTATCCTGTTTTTGAAAGTAATGGCTTCATGAAGAAGAGGTCATGTTGTATCCAGGGCCTGGCACTTCAGGGAGTATCTCCAGTGTGTGCTGCATGTCCTCTGCTGTTGTGCTTCGGGTCTGTCATGTGCAGAGGCTCTCCTTGCCTGCTGTGGGCACTGTTTTGCCCTTGAGCAGAATGTGACTGGTTTCAACTAGGTGTGCTCTAGGGTGCTTGTTAAATGACTACTTGCCCTAGAACTGAAGCCCTGAAGAGCTCTTTGGTTGGCAGATGTGGAGTGGGCAGGGGTTTCTACTCCTCTTCTGGAGAAGAAGCCCATCACACTGGGACTGAGGCAAGTTTGACTGAGAAGGGAAGTCCCCCCAGAGCTCAGGGGTGTGGGATTTGGTGTAAACAAGTTAGGCAGCCTGTGTTGGCACTGTGCTGCTTTTTGCAGGTGGCTCTGTGTTTATGCTGAGGGGTGAGGGAGTAAAATGATGTGAGCCAGCTCCTTTGTCCCTGGAGAGGCATCTCCCTGAATCCCGCCTTTCAGGGAAGCACTGTGAGATGAGCAAATGATCTCCCTAACTGTGTGTCCTAAGTGTTTCAGATTGCTGTTTCATACTGTCTGCTTCTGGATCATTTGCTTGCCTTCTCTCCAGGAGCAGGGCAGTGCCTTCTGAGCTCTATCCCAGCCAACCCTGCTAACCTTTAAAACTGCAGACTTTAGAGACATGGTGTGGGTTGGGGCTTGTTCTGATCTTCTGGCGGAGGAGCCTGCTGCAGAACTACTGAAGCAAGCTTGACTGAGAAGGGCAGTCCTGCCAGAGCCCAGGGGGATAGGACTTGGCATAGGCAAATTCTACCAAACATTTAATGAAGAGTACCTGTTTTTCTCAGAGTAGTCCAGAAATGAAATTGGAAAGAAGACTTCCAAATTCATTCTATGTGGCGAGTACTACCCTCATACTAAAGCCAGATAAAGACACCACAAAAAAGGGAAATAGAGGCTAATATCTCTGATGAACATAGATGCAAAAAAGCTTCAACAAAATGCTAGCAACTGAATCCTTGAACAATACATTAAAAAAATCATTCACCACTTAATAAAAATCATTCACCATTTGATAAAACCCAAATCAGGGGCACCTGGGTGGCTCAGTCAATTAAGCATTCAACTCTTGGTTTCGGCTTAGATCATGATCTCAGCATCATGAGATTGAGCCCTGAATTGAGCTCCGTGCTCAGTGTGGAGTCTGCTTGAGATACTCTTCTTCTCCCTCTGTCCCTCCCCCTGCTCATGCTCTCTCTCTAAAATTAAATAAAATCTTTAAAAAAACCAAAAACAAATCAAATGGGATTAATCCTGGGTTGTAAGGGTGGTTCAGTATTCTCAAATCAATCAATGTGATGCATCACATCAATAAAAGATAAAAACCATATGATCATTTAAATAGATTCAGAAAAAGCATTTGACAGAGTAAAACATCCATTCATGATAATAACCCTCAATAAAGTAGGTCTATAGGGAACGTACCTCAACATAATAAAGGCCTTATGTGAAAACACACAACTAACATCATACTCAGTGGGCGAAAACTGAGAGCTTTCCCCTAAGATCAGGAACAAGACAAGGATGTCCACTCTTACCACTTTTATTCATTATAGTACTGGAAATCCTAGCCACAACAATCAGACAACAAAAAGAAATGCTTTCAAATTGGTAAGGAAGAAGTCAAACTTTCACTATTTGCAGATTCAGTAAAGTCACAGGATATAAAATTAATGTATAGGAATCTGTTCCATTTCCATACACTAATAATGAAGCAGCAGAAAGAGAAATTAGCAAAATCCCATTTGGAGTTGCACCAAAAATAATAAAATACCTAGAAGTTAACTTAACCAGGGAGGTGAAAGACCTGTACCCTAAAAGCTATAAAACATTGCTGAAAGAGATTGAAGATGACACAAAGAAATGGAAAGACATTCTGTGCTCATGGATTGGAAGAAAAAATATTGTTAAAATGTCTATACCACCCAAAGCAATCTACAGATTTAATGCAATCCCTATCAAAATACGAATAGCATTTTTCGCCGAACTAGAACAAATAATCCTAAAATTTGTATGGAACCACAAAAGACCCCAAATAGTCAAAGCAATCCTGAAAAAGAAGAACAAAACTGGAGGCATTGTAATTCCAGACTTCAAGTTATATTATAAGGTTGTATTAATCAAAACAGTATGGTACTGGTACAAAAATAGACACATAGATCAATGGAATAGAAAACCTAGAAATAAACCCACAATTATATAGTTAATTAATTTTCAACAAAGGAGAAAAGGATATCTGATAAGGAAAAGCCAGTCTCTTCAACAAATTGTGTTGGGAAAACTGGACAGCAACATGGAAAAGAATGTAAGGGGACCAGCTTCTTACACCATATACAAAAATAAACTCAAAATGGATTAAAGACTGAAATGCGAGACCTGAAACCATAAAAATCTTAGAAGGGACAGCACAGGAAGCAATTCCCTGACATTGGTCATAGCAACATTTTTGTACATATGTCTCTGGAGGCAAGGGAAATAAAATAAAAAGCTTTTGGAAATACATCAAAATAAAAAGCTGCTGCACAGCGAAGGAAACAGTCAACAAAACTAAAAGAAAAGCTACTGAATCGGCAAAGATATTTGCAAAAGTCATATCCAATGAAAGATTAGTATCCAAAATATATAAAAAACAGGTACAACTCAACACCAAAGAAACACAGATAATCCAATTAAAATGGGTAGAAGATGTTAACAGATATTTTTCCAAAGATGACACACAAATGGAGGGAGGGAGGGAAGAGAACACCTGGCTTAGATTGGTCTTCTGTATACTTATTATTCACATAGTAAGGGACAAGGAAAAGCTATTAATCCCATAAAGACATACTTAATGTTGGGTTTCTTGGGCACTGAAGGGCCTTTATTGGTAGATTGAATGACATAGTATGAATTGCCCTTTCTATATTCATATGCAGCAGAGTGTGTCATTGGAGAGACATTGACTTTCCTTTAGCAATTGGATTGTGAGATAACTTTAGGTATGCAGAGGTGATGGAATAGTGAAACCATAGAGAGAGACTATGCTTTCAGACTCATCACTGTATTATCCTAGTTTCATAGAGTAATTGTGCAATTTTAAGATCTCTTCATGTCCCTCACCTCCAGATAGTTAGGTACAAAGCAGTCAATTTGAGGGTACCTATTCTTTAGTCACCATTGCCTGAACACCCTCTTTGCTGATGTGCACACAGAAACATTTGCATGCACACACATGTTTTTCATAAGGACTTCCCTTAGCAGTTAATCACAGCTAAGGAATTTTATTTCAGGTGATCTTAGTGGTCTCAGTCTCCTCTTTTTAGAAATTAAGTGGGGTTGGTTTTTGTGAACATCCACTGACCACATATCCCAAAAGCTGGATGATTTGGACTTTGATTTGGCTGAAATTGGACTTTTCGTTCCTTTAATGGTAGTGATTATCCTCTGGACTCTCAGCCCATTTCTAGAAAGCCGTGGTGAATGCTTGCCCAGATATACGTCTCACCTTCTTAAATTTCATACAAATGAGGGGAAATAGCAAGAGTGCACACATACTAAATGTGCTGGAACAGTATTTATCAGGGAAAATTTATTGAGACAGCTGTAACAGAAGTGTGTGAGTCTCCTGTTGCTCAGTGAATTATAGGCCAGTGCCAAGAATTCAGGCTAGGGTGGAAATCAGACTTGGCAAGAGGCATTCTAACAGTTTGGCAGAGGAATTTTAAGTTATGATTAAGGAAGCACCAGCCCCGCTGGTGTGATTAGTGACTAAGAAACAATGGCAATATGTCTCATCAGAAGTCATCTCTGGAAACCTTTATTATGTGACAGAAGTCTGGCTGCAGTCTGGGCCATCAAGTAGATGGAGACTAAAGGTACTTCTATATTCAGAAACACTTCTGATGACCCCCTGGATGGAATATACTCATTAAGGATGTGCCCATACCTCTATCCTGTTTTATATGATAATTTGTTTCTAGGTCCAAACATTATGTCATGTAAGCATGATACCAGCCTGTCTCACTCTAGTATGAGTACAAATTAGTGTATTTCAAGTACATCAGGAACATAGGTGTGGGTTAGCTGATCTGGGCTGAGAGAACTGCTCTTGGCACTGTTCTCTCACATGTTTTGGTGTCTGCTGGCTATTGACTTGTCTAGAATGGCCTCAGCTTTTTTCCAGGTGCCTCATACATGGTTCTGTAAGGCTTGCTTGTTCCTATGATGATGGCAGAGGTCAAAGAGAGAGCAAGAAGAATAATAAGGAAACCACTGGTCTCCATGTAGGTGACTGCCCTTGGCATGGGAATGAGGCTGTAGATACATTCTAAAGAAGAAGAAAGATCCTTGCCTAGTGTTATGAGATCTAAAGAAGAAAAAGATCCTTGACTAGTAAGTAATTCATTTGAGGCTAGAATGGGCACACACTGTCTTGCCCTTGGATTTCTCCAGAATTCCCACGAGGCCATCCCAAATTCTTGAAATTTTCATGGGTGGTGAATATTTTGTTCATCTGTCTCTGATCTTTCAACAGGGGGTGGGGGCAGAACACTTCCAGCACCTGCTAACACACTTACTTTGCTCCTAAAACTTCCTAGCAAACTTGATTTATATATCATATAATAGTATTGACAAGTGAAAGTGATTGTCAGTAGTGGGTCTTAGATCCCAAGGTTTAAGAAAAAGGTCATTTGGAATGGCGCCCTCTTTCTCCAAAATGATAGAGATCATTGCAGGATGCTTGGAAAAAAATCTTAGAAGTTCTCAACCTTTATGCTTTATCTGTGAATCGCAGCCTTGGTAATACTTTCCATACTAGGTAGTGTATGCCTTTGGGACAGTCCATAAAAATGGTCTTACCCCATCTTTCTTAGGAAAAATAATCTGCATCCTGAGGGTGGCTGTCAGGCATTGCTAACAATCCTCTGGTATCTTTTTTGGAAAATTCAGTTCTTACTCTCACAGCTCTTAGGGAATTGATAACGGAATGGGTTATTTTGCTTAGAGGACACATTTGTGATCAGGGTAGTGGACTTGAGAGTTCAGGGTTGATATGCCCAACAGTAATTCTCCCTGAAGCCTATCTCCCCAGACAAGGAATTGATCAACAAATCTCAATGGAAAGTGGCTATAGTTTAATAATTAATCCTGGTAAGCCATAGGACTTGGAACTTTAGTCCCATATCATGCCAGTGAAGATATATGAGTTAGTTATGACTACTTAACAAACTACTCCAAAGTTCAGTGGCTTAAAACAACCATCTTTATTATTCTTCACAAATCTGTGTATTAGCTTGGCATAATGTACTGGTCTGATCTGGGCTGAGATTAACTGGTTTTGGTTGTGTTCTCTCACATGTTTTGGAGTCTGCTCGCTGTTGACTTGTCTAGAATGACCTCAACTTTTTTCCAAGTGCTTCTCATACACCTCTGGCAGGCTTGCTTGTTCCTATGATGATGGCAGAGGTCAAGAGACAGAGCAGCCATCACTGTGTAAAATAGGTAATGGAAGTGGACATGTGCTTTTTAATTTTCTGATTACAGTACATTTGCTAACATCTCATTGGCCAAGGCAACTCACAGGCTGATCTCAGAGTCGGAAAAGGAAAGGATTATGAATTTATAGGTCAAAGCATATGGATATAGGGCCAACATTAATTGAGGCTTTAAGCATAAATCTGCCATAGACCATCTTTTGTTCCAAATTATTTATTGCTTCCCAAATGCAGAATACATTCATTTCCTTCAAGTCCTTAAGGAATCGCATCCAATTATAGCATCAGGCTAAGAGTCCAGTATTTTATGGTATATTTTTAAGTCAGGATGTGTTCTGCTTAATCCAGACACCTATGAACAAGTTTGTTAATACCACATACACCCAACATATGGGTTAAACAAGGGCAGTATAATCACAAGAGACATATCCATTCAAAAAAGGGAAGAAAGAAAACTGCATAGCCCACATTTGTCCATAGTAATTCTGAAATCTACCTGGGCAAATGCTGCTAGGTCTTCCCACTCTGAGGTTAGAGACTGTTCCTTGATAAGACCCAGTTCTGCTGTTTGGGAGTGGCTAACCAGCCCATTGTTTTCCATAGCTCTTTGCTTCATCCTCTGGGATGTACTGTTTTCCTTGCTGCTTGACCACTTTTGAATAGGGCGTCACTGCTCTCTGAGCAGTTTTCTCAGCTTTTCCTGCCTGTAAAAAGTTGGTGTCCATTTAGAAATGGAGCAGAATTGTTGAAAGTTTATCCTGTTTCTCTAAGGTCACACAGGGTCATCGTGATATTTTTACAGTTTTTAAAATATAAGGAAAAATATGCTGTTGTTACCTATTATACATAACTATGATTCCAGGAAATAATATCATCTTGTTGATTTGTTAATTTTATGTCATATTTTATCTTAAGAATTTTCATAGACAAAAGAGCAAAATAGCATTGCCTGAGGTGGTTGCATTACTATGGTCACAGCTTCTGTCAATGAAATATATTATTCAGCAACATTATTGTCTCACATTTCGGTGTCCTCTTACCCTGGGCATTGTTCTTTCAGTTTTGAAAGATTGAACTTGAGAATAGTATAGAACAGAAATAGTGTGTCATATCTCACTGACATAGTTATATCTCTTTTATTACATTATATGTTCCTTAACTATAATTTATGGTCAAGGAACTTTTAAGCTAACTATTTTAAATATTTTTTGAAAAGATGACAATAGTTTATAGGCCTTTTGTATTTCTGTAAGGGTTAATTTTGTGCAAAATATGTAGTAAAGAAAGGGCTCATTATGTATATAACAAATGTTTGTGATTCCAAGAGAACTTGGTTAAAATTATTTTTCCTGTGTTAATCATTCTCATATTTCACACTAAAATTCAATACAATTTATGGCATTTTAACACACTTTCATGTACTTATTACAAAAGCCATAGATGTTTAAATTATTTTTCTCATTTTGACTATGTTATGCTAATTGATTTTCTCCAAGTCCATCCTATTATTTTTATATCCTCTTTCCTCTATAATTTGGAGATTTTGGAAATTAATGACTTATTTCTCTGGGATGATTATTGGATGATAAAAAGTAGTTAGGCTTCTTAGGGAAGGGTTGTAATCAATATATTCTATGATTATTCTTTTAATAATATTTGTTGATTTAAACTAATATAACCTAATTTTTCCCCAAATCTCAGGCAAGAAAATAGTTTGAGGAAATATGCATATAAATGAGCTACTGCAACAAAGCAATAAACATCAATGAGAGGAAGTAATTATATTTATTCTAAAGTTCCAAATGGGGGCAAAAGTATACAAATTTTGATAGATGGGTAGCAATATAATCACCTGTGATTTCCACAAGAAAAATAAATTAAGAGGTAGGGGAATAGGAAAAGAATATAATAATAAAAAAAAACCCAAACAGATTAAAACAAATTAAAATTTCTATGCCAGGTCTTTTTTGTTTTAAGATTTTATTTATTTATTTAAGAGAGAGCGTGAGCATGAGCAGGAGGAAGGGCAGGGGGAGGGGGAGAAGAAGGCTCCCCGCTAGTGGGTAGTCCGACTTAGGGCTTGATTCTAGGACCCCAGGATCATAACCCGAGCTGAAGGCAGATGCTTAACCAACTGAGCCACCCAGGCACCCTGCCAGGTCTTTCTTTAAGACTTGAAAGAAAGAACTCACTCTCTTTTCCTTCCTTCCTTCCTCCATCTTTTCCTCCCTCCTTCCCTTCATTCCATTCTTTCTCTATAATATGAAATGATAAATAGCTATGTCATTTATTACACATAAACATGATGACATTGATTTAAGGATGTCATGAGAAGAAATACCCAAGTTATCTCCCTTAGTTACTGTCGTAATGACTATAAAGACAAACTAGCATACAAGTCAAAGCAGAATTTTCATTCAGCCACAATAATGACTACTTCTCTGAGCTCAGAGACAATGAATTATACTTTTTCATTCACTTCTTAGGGATTAGTTTAGTACCTTGCTCTTGGTAAGCTCTCAAAAAAATCATTTTTAATGAGAAAGTATTTAAAAGAAATGACAAAAGGATTTTAATTTCCATAGTATTTTAATGATTTTCCAAATCTAATGACAAATGGAAAGAAAGTGTGATAAAGGAGTTAATGGAGATCAGTCCCAAACATGGCTATTCCATTAGCAAATCATGTACATTTTCTTGGCCTCAAATTTCTTAAGTGTAACACAAAGGAATAAAACTAGAGGACCTTGACAATGTTTACAATTTATGAGTTTTGAAAAGTATTTTTAAAAAGCTGAAAATTGGTTTGCTCATTATTATGGTTTCATTGCATTTTTTGGTATAATTTATTCTACAGTCATGGAATATCAACTCTATATGTCATGTATGTGTAAAACTCCAGGAGAGAAAAATGAGTAAGATAAACTTTCCCTCAAGAGTTTGTAATCTAGTTGGAGAGATAACAATAAATTTATTACTGTAATAAAATAATACAAATGCTGTGACTGAAGATGCACAAATGAGTAGTTCTATTCTTGTTGACGGTCTCAATCTGTTCAGGTTGCTATAACAAAATGCCATAGACTAGGTGGTTTACAAACAAAAGAAATTTATTTTTCATGGTTCTGGACGCTAGAAAGTCCAAGATCGAGGTGCCTGTAGATTTGCTGTGTGTTGAGGCCCTCTTCCTGGTTCATAGACAGCTACCTTTCTGCTGGGTCTTCACAGGGCAGAAATGGTGAGGGAGCTCTCTGGGGCCTCTTTTGTAAGGGCACCGATTCCATGTATGAGCACTCACCTCTCAAAAGCCCCACATCCACATGCCATCATATTGGGTGTGAGGATTTAACATATGAATTTGGAAGGGATATGGTTAGTTTATTGCACTAGAAAAAACTGATGGAGTGTTGAGAACTAATTTCTAGAAAAGATTTCGAATGTTCTGAACCCCGAAAGATGATGGTCTTTGCTCATGGACGTGGTAGCAGAGGAATTTAGAGATTTAAGGTACAGAGCATGATAGGGCAATTATGTGCAATGTCATGTTATAATTGTGATAGAGGAACTGAAAAATTTTGTTCACTCATTTTTTCTTTCACTAAACTAAAAAATTTAGTGTTTCTTTAGGACACGTGGCTCTGGGAAGATAGGAGGTTTCCTGGAATATTTTATTATATTATTAAGATTATCTTTAAGTAACGAGAAACTTTTTTTTTTTTTCTTTTTGACTTGGGAGTAGGAATATATAGAATGAAGGAGAGAATTAAACCAGTTGGGGAAGGGGACCTAACACTTTATCCTCCTTATTCTTAGGGCTGTTTTTCATATTTTAGTTTCTCTTATTCAACTTTTTTCTTTCAGGGCCTTAAAAAAACTATTTCTGAGAAAAAATGACCTGCTTAAAAGACAGCGTTTTTTTTTTTTTTTAAGATTTTATTTATTTATTTGATAGGGAGAGAGAGCATGTAACCACAGGAGCAGGGGCGAGGGGCAGAGGGAGAAGCAGGCTCCCCACTAAGCAGAGAGCCCAACAAGCAACTTGATCCCAGAACTCGGAGATCATGACCTGAGCCGAAGGCAGATGCTTCACTGAATGAGCCACCCAAGAACCCATGAAAGAAAGTTTTTTTTATTGAAATGGGGTAAGTCACCTTCTCAGTTGTATTGCCGCTAATGGTTATTTCTCCATCAGGGACACTGACATGCAGTGTGCTGGCTCCAATGAGCCTGGGGCGTAACTGGTGAGCAATGAAGCAATGAAGCAATGGGAAGTGTGTGCTCAAACAAACTTTTTTTTTTTTTAAATTGAGGTGTAATTGACATATAACAGTAGATTAGATTCAGATGTATAATGATCCGCTATTTGTAAATATTGTGAAATGATTGCCATAATGTCTCATTAACATCTTTCACCATACAAAGTTGCATACATTTTTTTTTCTTGTGGTGAGAAACTTTTAAGATTTATTTTCTTGGCAACTTTCAAATATGCAGTATATAGCCACATTCACGTATTCTCCTTTTTTCTTAGTGATGGCATAACTAAGTCCTAGATGACATATGAGAAAAGTGAAGTATATCTTATAGCTGCAACAGTTATTAGTTAAAACCTGGAAATAATATGTTGAGAACAATGTCATAGAAATTCTAATTTAAATCAGAAGAGTCAGAATTTTGTGTTTTATATCAGCCAGTTGCTTAGAAATAATTTTGCAGGACTTTCCTTCTTCAGATACAATCACTCGGCAGCTATTTGGAGGTGTAATTGAATTTGAGCTTCATCCAAATAGTCAAAAAGGCTCTTACGGGAAACAGCAGGGGTGTCATGAGAATACAAGCTTAAAATGACAACAGTGTCACAGTGGACACTAGAATTCTTCTGAGCACTAAGTTGTATCTGCTCATGTGTTCTACAAGTATAGGTCAGTTTTCTTATGAGAGATAACTAAAAATTATTCTAAAAATCTGGGGAAATCTCTTTGGGAGTGCCCACTGTTTTCATAAAATGTTCACACCCATGACTTCTGTATTCATTTTCCATCCTAATCAATACAACATGTGATTTGCTAGACTGAACGGTTTATTAGAGAACCACCATGGGATCCACTGTGGAATGGCACATTTGCTCTTGTTTAGGTCATCTAGAGAAGTTACAAATGGACTTGGAACACGCTTGTTTTTTCTCTTTGAATTGTGTATATTTGTCAATGAGTTCAGTTGCATAATTTTGCTAACATGCTGAATGCTCTTTGAATATTTTTATAGGGATGATGTAGTTAGTGTCAAGATTGAAATAGATCATAAGAATTATTTAATAAAAAAAAATAGTTCTTAGGGTGCCTGGGTGGCTCAGTCGTTAAGTGTCTGCCTTCAGCCCAGGACGTGATTCCAAGGTCCTGGGATTCAGACCCGCATCGGGCTCCCTGCTCTGCTGGGAGCCTACTTCTTCCTCTCCCACTCCCCCTGCTTGTGTTCCCTCTCTCGCTGGCTGTCTCTCTCTCTGTCAAATAAATAAATAAAATCTTAAAAAAAAAATAGTTCTTAGACTTTAGGGAGTTACATACTTCTGTAGACCCTGCTCCTTCACCAGACTGCATGGACATAAAGCCCCTCCTTGTTCCGTGAGTTAAAATTAAAAGAAAACTTGACTGATGTATGTGGTGTCTGAGGTCAAACAAAGTTAAACAACTTGTTTAGAATACACTTCTAATTAATCTGAGCCTTAGGAGTGTAACCCTCGTAACTTGATTTCAGAATCAATGCTCTTTGTAATACCAAGTGCTCTCCAAACAGTCAAATGCCAGTTGTCTTCATATGTGATTGTAGGGCTCAGTAGACTCTGTCTGCATTGCTATGCGATCATATACTTTGCAATCAAGCTTGCATCACCATTGTTTCTATCCTTTAAGGTCTCTCATTAGATGGTAGTTCCACCAATTTCTTGATCAGTTTGGGCTTTTTACTCTGACCATCACAGTTTCATCTTTCTTAGGTCACTGTGAAGTTTGGGGTGGATATAGGATAATAATCAGATGGACATAAATGAAAACTACTTTTACAAACTGTATGATACATTTAAACATTGTATATTTAGCTTTTAAACATATCTGAGAAAAAAGAAATAACCTAGAAAAAATACATCCTTAGCCTGAGTTAGTTTTCAAAATTTCAGATCTTGTTTTTTATATGGGTTTCTGAAATTGGGTTTAACAGGATATTATTGCATATTTGCAGTACTTTTCTCTCTTAAGAGACAAGCTGTTCCTTTATCTTTCTCTTTTTAGTTTATTTTAAAAGACTAGCGTTTGTCTCTACACTTTTAAATACTACAGAAATTCTTTCATTTTTTTGAGTAAATTGTGATCACTGGGTTTGCTCTGTACAGTAAATGTAACAGAAAAGACAAAAATAATGATGAAATTTCTTGTTTTCTTCTTCCCACTCTTTAAAAGATACCCTATATGCTTGTGAGGAATCATCCAGGCCCAGCTCTGTAAGACTGAACACAGTACTTGCTCTATCAATATTGAGCCGATGAAGTAGCATGGGCTAGAACAAAAAGGACAGAATTTCTAAGTAGCTTGAATTTGGTCCTCCCATTTTTTGACTCAGTATTTTATTCTATTTAAAGCTATTTAATTTGTACTGGACTTCAAATAATTTTCAATAGTGAGAACTGAGATAAAATAGCACAAATGGACAATTTTATACTGAAAAAGATATTTTTAAGAAGCTCCTAATAAAAACGTTTCGTCATAATTCTTATCTTCCAGCAACTGAAAGAAACAGCTACATTAAGTTTGAACCCTTCTATTAAACAACAGTTGTTGTTTAAAATACTGTACATGCTAAACCTAAAGAAATATGGCCACTTGAATATTCTGAACTAAAAATACACATGGCACTGATCTCATTTCCATTGTAAATTCCAATCTGCATGAAATTAAGAGGCAGAGATTATTTGGAGGCAGATGGGCTTCTCCTTGGATGTTTTATTTGAGTTTAGTTGTTTAATTAGGTTTGCTCCAATGCTAAATAGTTATCTTGAGGGTGCAGATCATGAGTCCGTGCATCAACAGTTGATAAGCTAGCATGTCTATAAGTCAGCCAAGAAGGGGGAAAAAGGGTATTCTATGTTTGGGAAGCTGGGCTTGGTAAGCCAGTGACCACATACATTTTAAAAGGTAGATAAATTCCACTGTATTAGCTTAGATGAAATTATTTTAATTGTGGAAGGTTTTGGCTGGGAGGGACCTAGGAAAGAGAATAATCAGCTATCAAGCATGGATTCCATTAGCCAGGTGGTGTGGCGCATGCATTATACACAGGATCTCATTTAATCCTCATAACAATTTATGAGACAGGTGAGGAAACAAAGATTTTAAGGGCGAATAATTTTCTCAGGATAATTAGAGAGCCAGATGTTGAATTAAAGTTGGAATACACAGTATATTCTGCTAAGCATTCTGATATGCCCTTATTTTGGGAAACCATGTTTTACAGCTCACCGACTAGAGAGCTGGGGCTTGCACATCTCAGTTAAGTGGATGGAAGTGCAATCAGAGATTTGCTGAGAAGCACTTTCTTAAGATGATCACATCATATTTAAATGGGTCAGTATAGTGCCAGAGTTCACTCCAGTTTGTGCAGCTGAGCACACTGCCAGTGTTTCAAGGATCAATACCTTTGATGCGATTGCTACAAAATGCCCCATTATGGGGGCTCGGTGGCTGTGCCAAGGCAGCTTAATGTACCTGTGAGGCCTCTAGGTGATGCCCTCTGCCCTCCAGAGAGGTCACAACTGACTACAGGCAAGAAGTGTAAACTCTGAACAGGTGTTTAGAGCTGCCCTTGACTGTTTTTTATCTTTTTGTCTCTGAAGTACTCTTTTTCCTTCCCTTCTAACAAATCAGGTTCTAATAAATAAAGAGAAAGCTAATCAGCATAAGGCTTTGTGGTTGGTAAGCACTTAAGTATTCTTTAGAGCTTTTGATTCTCACACCAACCATTTGAGGTAGTTTTATCTCAACCTTTTTAAAATGAGTGAACAAAAACCCCAAGTGCACTGGATATTTACCCCAAAGATACAGATGCAGTGAAGAGAGGGGCCATATGCACCCCAATGTTCATAGCAGCATTGTCCATAATAGCTAAATTGTGGAAGGAGCCGAGATGCCTTTCAACAGATGAATGGATCAAGAAGATGTGGTCCATATATACAATGGAATATTACTCAGCCATCAGAAAGAACGATTACCCAACATTTGCAGCAACATGGACGGGACTGGAGGAGATTATGCTAAGTGAAATAAGTCAAGCAGAGAAAGACAATTAGTATATTGTTTCACTTCATTTATGGAACATAAGAAATAGTAGGAAGATCGGGAGGAGAAGGAAGGGAAGAATGAAAAGGGGGTAAACAGAAGGGGGAGTGAACCATGAGACACTATGGACTCTGGGAAACAAACTGAGGGCTTCAGAGGGGAGAGGGGTGGGGTATTGGGATAGGCCGGTGATGGGTATTAAGGAGGGCACATATTGCATGGAGCACTGGGTGTTATACGCATCATGGAACACTACATCAGAAACTAAGGATGTACTGTATGGTGACTAACATAACATAATAAAAAATTATTATTAAAAAAAAAAACAAAAAAACCCCCAAGTGCTAAAGTGCCCCGTAGTGACAGAGGCAGCATTTGAACTCAAGCCTCTTACACAAAAACCAGTTTGCATGCCATACTCCTTCTGGGTAGGATGACCAGATAGCCTGTTTTCCTGGGAGTCATCACCTATGCCTACTGCCTTGCCATAATTATTACTAGTGCCCCTTTTTATTTTCGAAGTGTCCAAGTTTGAATGATAAAGTCATGTTGGAGACAGTAGTGAAGTCAGCCATAAATTTCTCCCCTTTCACGGTATTAAATTATAAGCCTTTATCTCTAGTTTAGTGAAATTTTCCTTTCTATAAAGGAATCTCAGGCATCAGTGATAGGTGAGGGATGCTTGTTCATTTGCTGAAGGTGTGTGAATATTTCCATGAACTCTGAAGCCAAAGATGGAGAAACTGGCATATTTTGCACTTCCTGAGATCCAGCTGGACCCTGAACCTGCTTTCTGCTGCTGTGATCTGAGTGCACTTTTAATACTTGTGTTAGGGTTCTAACTATGCAAATTATAAAACCTACATTCAGAGCTTGTTTAAACCAAGAAAGGAATTGAATTTTGAGGTTCATAACTTGAAGTTCAAAGATGTCATCTTGTTTGGACACAGCTGGCACCAGAGCTTCAGTCTCTTCTGTTTCTCTGTCTCCTGCTCTCTAGCTCTTTCCCATGCTTTTCCCTGAATGACCTTCATTTCTCAGAAAGGAACCTTTATTGCAGGGATGAAGAAAGTCACTGGCAACTTGAGCACTGCATTCTACCTTTCGCACCAGCTAAAAGTCCAAGGCTGATTCTCCCCGGACTAACTTGGGTTATATACTTATTCCTGAACCAATAATTGTAGTCAGTGATACGGAATGTTCTAATTATATAGATGTGGCATCATGTGCCCATCCCTGGAGCTTTATGGCAAGATTTGCCACAGCTTGAGAACACAGATAGAAGTTGAAGAGGAGTGTTTCCCTTAAAGAAGATAAAAATAAAGAATGGACAATAAATGGTGGGCAAAACAACACAAAGCAAACCAAACACAAGCTGTTCACTGTTCTGCTGCTTTGCCTGGTAGAAAAAAATATGTAACAAAGGAGGTATAAGTGGTGTAACTGGAAGGATGTTGTTTTCCTACAAGTGATATGAATGAGTGGTGATCATGGCCCATTCTACTCTGGAAGGGTAACAGAGATCCTAGGGCTTCCTTAAATTATGGAATACTGCTTCAGGCCTTTTGTTCTAAAGACTGAGTTTGTTCATGCAGATTACTTCGCTATTGCTCCTGACACAGATTATCACAAACTAAGAGCTTCAAACAACACAAACTTAGTATCTTACAGTTGTGAAAGTCAGAAATCCAAAGCAAATTTTATGGGACTAAAAACAAGTATCAGCAGGGCTGTGCTCCTTCTGGAGGCTTTAGGCGAGAAGCTGTTTCTTTGCCTTTCCCACCTTCTAGAGGTTATCTTCATTCCTTGGCTCATTGCCCCTCCTTTATCTTCAGAGTTCATCAGTCCAAGTCCTGTTTTCATGTTCACATCTTTTGGGACTCTTACCCACATGCTTCCCTCTTATAAGGACCTTTGTGTGTATTTTGGGCCTCTCTGGATTACCTGAGTTATTCAGGATAATCTTCTCAATTCAAGATTCTTAACTTAATCACATCTTCAGAGTCCTTTTTGCCTTGTAAACGAACATATTCACAAGTTCTGGGAATTAGAACATGGGTATCTTTGGGAGAGCCATTATTCTGTCTACTACGGTGTACTTCTGTGAATTTGAGTAACTCCGTCCTCACTTAGAAATGGTTCAGCCATCACTCCCTGGATCTAAGCACTGAAGTTTTGGGAAATAAACACTTTTTTGCCTTCTTTCTTGAAGGCTAGTTTGGACAATAAGCCGTGGAAGGGAAATGATCACCAAAAGCTCCTTAGAGATAGTGACTTTGTTCTATAGCTTTAAACCTTCTGTTTCATTGTGTATCCTGCCCCACTAAGTCCTTTTACCTTGCATCACCCATGGTGAATAAGTAGTAAATATAGGTAGAACCAAAAGTGTCTTAGAGTCTTGAATGTTCTGTTGATTCAAAGGAGTTTGAGAGGAGAATCCTTATCTTACAGCCAATGTTAGATTTGATGGAAACACCTGACAGCACCAAGAATTCTATTGTTTGCTTGTGTGTTAAGGAAATTCATCATACACTTTGTGGTAGATAAATCACATATAACCCTATAATAGCATGTAACTTATTTATCTGTTCAGATTGTAAGAAACATTCGTTGAGGGCTTACAGCATGCTAACCACTAGGTTATTTGCTGCTTTTTAAAGTGCCCTTGGTCCCACAGTGGAGTTTTTCCTTATCTTTGCTGAGATACCTGCATAGAGAAAATCAGTTAATATATAGCAGGTGTTCTTGAGATGGACAGTGGAATCACTGAATGAGCTTTAGCAACATACATATGTCCATAGACTCATAAAGTCTGGGAGTGGGACCTAAAGAATATATAAAATCTTCTCAGGTGATTGACACATACAACCCTGATTAAAACTGGACTTTTCATTCTAAGGCACTCCAGTTGGAATGGCTTTAAGGTCCTTTGATCCTTTTCCAATCCCACATTTCTTCACTGTGATGACCATAAGAGTAAAAATAAAGAGGTACCTGGCTAATGATGCAACCAGAGGTTAGGATTCTTTCAGTTGTACAGTTCTTGGGAGTATGGAAGGACTTTATAATGTTCATGGGAAATCTTGGCTTTTTTGGGTAGAAATACTGAGGAATATACAATGGATAAGAGTAGCTAACACTTTATTTTCTTACAATGAGAGGAAATCAATGGAGTTCATTTCTGTTTCAGTTTTTAACATAATTCTTCACTGCTTTTATGGTTATGGCTGTTTGTATGTCAGACAACCATACAGTAACTTTGTGAAAAGTTATTAAAATACCATTATTGGCCAGGGATGTCACAGTAACCTTCTATTACAATAGAAATCTCCTCCTCCTCTACTTCTTCCTTTCCCATTCTTTTTGTTTAAAAGTAAAAGAAACCCAACAGAGACTTGTTTAGGGAATTTATTGACATGTAACTTGGGAAGATAGAAGTAGTACAGTCTTTAAGCGCCATGAGATACAGAACTCAAAAAATGCTCTTTTTCTCTGTCTCTTTCTCTCTTTCTCTCCTCACTATATGTGGGCTTCTAGGTAATAAATAATTTAGCCTTGCCCAAAGAGAAGGTCTGGCCTTTGCCCTCAGTTTCTGGGAAGTAATATCTGGGCTCTTGGAATGTATGCCTGATAGGAATATTTTTGTTTGTCTGGGGGCCTTGGGTCATATGTGTTGTCTTAAAAATGGGATTTAGGGTGGAGGTGGACCGCACCTGTATAGTTTTAGGGTGGGGTTGGCCATGCCAAGATGACGAACAATGTGAGTTGGTGTGTGTGTAGGAGGGGGGGGCTTTAGGTAATAAGGTATTAGTCTATTTGGAGACTGAGATCAACCACATGGACAATGAATCATGCCCACATAATGAAGCTCCAATAAAAACTGAACACTGAAGCTCAGGTGAGCTTCCCTGGTCAGCAGTACTCCTTGCATATTGTCAAACATCAACTCCAGGAGAGTAATGCATCCTGATTCCAGGGGGTTAGGACAACAGAAGCCCTTCATTTGTAACCTTTCTGGACTCTGTCCTGTGCACTTCCTCCTTAGCTGATACTAATCTGCCTCCTTTTCCTATAGTAAACTGTAACTGTGAGAATAATGGCTATCAGTTCTCTCCATCCTCAAAAGTGTGGGTGGTTTTGGAAACTTCTAGAATTTGCAGTTGGCATCAAGAGTGAAGGTACTTTTGTGGAGGGCTGAGTGCCCTCTAAGTTGGGGCAATTGACTCTTTTGCCCCTATGCTCTTTGCAGCCTTTAACTTCTCTATTGAGACAGATTGTTCCTATATGAAGCATGTGGAAGGGAGAAAATGGATACAGACACCTCTGGGCTTGCATTATTACAGTTAGGGAGTCTCAGAGCATGGACAGAAAACAACTTTTTGAGAATCAGTATTAAAAAAATGTGTGTTAAGGGGTGTAAATGGTCTCACTTGAGACATCAGCCCAAACTCTGGAATAATTATCATGGCTAATGAATGTGATAAAATGATTAGAAACCCTACCAGAATGACATGAGTATGGATGGTGTGGAAGAAGTAGTTCCCCTAAAAGAAATCAGTGAGTATGTGTGTGTGTATGTTAGGGGAGGCAGGGGTGGAGTTTGAGAATGGTTTTGAAGTTGCTTGGACTGGAAAAGAAGTTGGATAGAATAGGATAACCTGTTGTCATTAACACCTTTCCTGAACACTGAAGCTCAAAGTATGAGTTCTCCCAGTAGCCTTCCCGACCAAAGTTGGTTTTGGCGAAGTTTAGTAAAATTAGGTTTTACTGATCTGTGAGATCATGTCTCTGAGAGGATCTGGAGAATTCACAGGAAAATATTGGCTTAATTATGAAAACACACACTCACACCCCCAGTGATAACAGAATACAGTAACCCAATGCTTGATTTAGTCATGAGGATATCTTTTTTTTTTTTTAAGATTTTATTTATTCATTTGACAGAGAGAGTGAGAGAGCACAAGCAGGGGGAGCACTAGAGGAAGAAGAGGACCCTGAGATCATGACCTGAGCCCAAAGCAGACGCTTAACCATCTGAGCTACCCAGGCGCCCCGAGTATATCCATCTTAAGGGTTATTTTGTTACAGTTTTGAATCCATCACCAAAATAGTTCCCAGATATTGTTACTATTGTCACTGTTTCTTTACGATGCTGAAAATTATGGTGTAATTTGATTGTTTTCAACAGAAATGGGAAGCCCCTGGGAGCTTGAAGTGTTTTCCTTTTCTTCCCACCCTCTTCTTTTACTTCCTCCTTTCTTCTCTACTTAGTACTTAATAAGTACTAAGAAATTGGAAATTTCATGATGAGTCAAAGTAGCAGTTTAATTCAAATGACTAGTATAGTAGAGCAACAGTTTCCCATATTTTTCTCACTAAGAAATTCGGAAATACAAAATATGACTTGCAACATTTTTTGGCACACTATTTTACATTTAAAATTTTCTTAAACCAAGATTATTTTAAAATTAATATCAAAGAAAACTTGCTAGCCATTTCTCTTATTTCATTTCCTGAAAAAAAAACTCATTACCTTTATGATTCACTCTACAATTAATAACCTTTTAATAGCAAGGGGATTTAATGTTACCGTTACACTAAGTGAAGTGAGTTTGCACAAAAGCAGATCCTGTCAGAAGAGGCCAAAGAGAGGATATCTCAGGGCACTGGAGAGAGATTTTCTTGGGAGTAGAGAGGATTTCTGGTTCTTACTGTGAACTTAGGTAAGCTATTAAGCCTTTGTTTCCCTCAGTTTCTTCATTTCTAAAAGAATAATGAAGTTATTCATATCATAGGGCTGTTGAGAAGAATGAATGGGTTAATATTTATAAATGCTTAGAATAATATTTATCATGTAATAAATGCAAAATATATGTTAGTCACTGTTCTCCCATCCTCCTCCACATCCTCCTTCTCCTTTGGCTATTGGTAAAAATTCGTTACTCTTTTTCCTTTAAATTTGCACAGAACTACATTCATAAGACGTTGGACAGGAAAATTCTCAGCTTCAAGGTTGAGATAGTTGAAATGTTTAACAAATTCAGGCTGGCTGTAAAATATTTATGCCAAAGTAAGTGCTTGCTCAGGCTTTGTCTAAAATGTCATTGTGTCTCATTCAAGTACATAAAAAGACAAAATAAACTAAGAATACTCTAGAAATGTTTAAATCTTATTTTGAAGGTTAATTCAAGTTATTATTCTGTCTGCATTTGTAAGAAGCTTAAAAAGAAGTCACATATTGGATTTTTTAAGAGGCCTAACAATGACATGACTATGATTAAACACAAATTTATTGGGAGAAAATGTGGGACTTTCTTATGCAGTTAGACGTGAGTTGAAAGTGCATCTGGGAACAAGGTGAAATGATCACAATGGGAGAACTTGGTTATTGCACTGAAACTTGATTGGATTTTCCACTGTAGAGACCTTCTGCTGCGAAAAATTGAAAAAATGTTCAACAGCTCAACATGTCAAATGAAGCCAGAATATGCAATGATGCACATTAAGGGGGATTATTTTCTGAGGTAGGAGAGTAAACTTTGCTTCTCAAAGTTATTTGTTAACTTTAAGGAAAATAAATTTATTATTTAAAATCACCTGTATAATGTACAGGGCCATTTCTTTATGAAATTGACAGTAGTTATTTCCAGATTCCACAGAGACATATTCAGGCATTTAGTGATTTTCTCCCTGCTTTGTTTTTCTTATTGTAAATTCTATCCCAGCAATCATGGGCCACAGAGATTAAGTTATTGGGTTTTCTTTTGTATTCAGTAGGGTCTTATTCTTCAGAAATTGGTTAGATCAAATGTGTTTGCCATAATTAAAGTAGTAATATATTTATAATTGGCAGAAGAATGTAGCAGCCAGTGTTCCTCAATCAAGGTCTAGGAAATGCATCATATTCCTACATAAGTATGTGTGTGTTTGTATAAATGTTTTTCTACACAATCATAAATACATAAGGAAAATGAAAATTATGCACTGAATATGTCATCTAAATAATACCTGGTAATTGCCCTTGTTTGACAAGGAATCAGTTACTTTGTATGGTACCCAGTAGACAACAGTCTTTAACTCTGTGTTACGCTCAGAGAGAAATAAACTTTGTCAAGATATGAATCCGTGAAGAAGTCTACTTATATGATTTTGCCATATATGGGCACGAGCCTTCATGGTCAATACAGAATGTTGACTTCTTAGGATATTTGAAAGGTGTCTTGGGATTTTAAGAATATGTGAGAAGAGCTTCTGAAAATAATTTTGCCATTCTCTTTAATGATAATTATATATTATTTAAAACTCAGACATAGATGTAATGGCACATCAAGGATATATAATGGATTTTGTCATAAGTCTGTTATTCCTCACTGAAAATTGAATGATAGCCCTTAACCAGTGTTATTAAGGAAATATTTCCAAACTGAAGTAGATTTATCTTAACGTCTGTTGTGAATTAGAAGTCATCATGTTCAGTACTACTTATTTCAGGTGTCCATGTTTATCTGCTAGTCCTTTATGAGAGAAGAAAACATTGTTTACACTTGGATAACTTACCTAAAGACAATTACTACAGCAAATTTTTCTTCTAGCCCAACTTTTGAGATGAATTTGTAAGAAAGGTTTTTGCTACATTCCAATATAATTTTCAAAATTCTGGATGCCTGCTCTTTGGCTGATGTCAAGAATGTCTACATGAAGCCTTAGCTCTTTGTTCCTCTCTGTGCTCTTGGCCAGCTGGGTTTTCTCTACCCTGATCAGCATCCTCTGCCCACAGGTTGATGATAGTCCTCTTTAAAAACCTTTTGTGGGAAAAATTTGCTTCCTATTTGAAATTAGCCCTGAAAAATGTCCTACCATTATACCTTCTCTGTAGTAGTATTAAGCATTTCAGCAGCTGATGCTTATTAGAATCTTAAATACTTCGGGCTCAGTATCAAATCAGGTACAAGATCTGAGGCCTAGGAAATTAGGGAAGTATAGTCATCCTTTAACGCAAAAAATACAACTACCAGATTTTTATTATCTAGTTCAATGCTGAGCTTTGGTTATACAAACAAAGAATTTTCATAATTACAGTCACAGTGGGAGACATAAAGATCAATTGTTAAGTGTATTAGTTTGCTAGGGCTGCCATCACAGATTGGGTGGCATTTAAATAACAAAAATTTATTTATTTTCTCACGATTTTGAGAAGTCCAAGATCAAGCTCTTAGTAGAGTTGGTTTCTTCTGAGGCTCCTCTCCTTCTCCTATAGATGGCATCTTCTCTATCTTTGTTTCTTCACATTGTCTTTTCTCTGCATTAGGCTGTGTCCAAATTTTCTCTTCTTATGAGAACACCAAGTCATTTTGGATTAGGCCACCCATATGACCTCATTTTAACTTAATTACCTCTTTAAAAACCCTGTCTCCAAATATAATCACATTTTGAAGGGCTGGAGATTAGGATTCAACATATGAATTTTGAGTAGACACTATTCAGCTGATAATATTAAGATACTCAGAAAATTGACAAAGTAGGGACACATTTTAAAGAAGAGTCTGGCAACAGTGGTGATAACCTCAGATACTTATTTCTTCACCTTCATTAATGTTTGTCCATTGTTCACATCTTCACTTTTTACCATTGGACAACAGTAACGTGAGAAGAAAGGCAAAGACATTCTTGACCAGGAAGAAAATTAAAATGAAGAATGGATATGTCTTTTTAACCTGAGTAGTTTTTAAATAGGGAGTTCACATAATTTGGGAAACTGGCAACAGTAGTAGATTGGGACTGTTCTGGGCAAAGCAGTTACATGCTCACCCTCATTTCAGGGGAGCTGTGAACCTCCTGGAATATTCTAAGCACTGTGTTTTTATGTTTATATGTATATTTAGGGATTCATGGAGAACACCCAGAGCTGTACCCAACTTTTGAAACAGGTGTATTTCCAAAGAAAGTTTAAGAACTCCTGGTTTGAGCTATTCTGTAAGATATGGAGGAATAATGGAACACTAGGAAAAGTCACATAAGAAATGTGACTTGAGCAATGAACATATGCAAATGATTGATTTATGAATATTTTATATGTAAACATATAAATTACAGAGATATTCTAATTCATCAGTCACTGAAATGTCACCAATTTAATTATGGATTTTTTTTTTATCCCAAGTAATGGTAAATAAACATATTTTTTTTGATCCACTAATACCCTCTACACATTTAAATTATAATAGTGGTTTAGATAATGGGGTCAAGAATTAGAGCTTGGTTCAAATCCCTTTTGTACTCTTTAACTATTTGTGTAACTTTGGGCAACTCATTCATTCATTTTAAGACTCAGTTTCTACATCTGTAAAATAGGGAGGGGGTAAATAACCTCTTCATATGATTGTAGTGAAGATTAAATGAGATGAGGTCTAAAATCTGTGCTAGGGGTAATGATTAGACCTTTGTAAGTTCATAAAAGTATTAACATTATTGGGGCGCCTGGGTGGCTCAGTCGTTAAGCATCTGCCTTCGGCTCGGGGCGTGATCCCGGCATTCTGGGATCGAGCCCCACATCAGGCTCCTCCACTGGGAGCCTGCTTCTTCCTCTCCCACTCCCCCTGCTTATGTTCCCTCTCTCGCTGGCTGTCTGTCAAATAAAAATAAAATCTTTAAAAAAATATTAACATTATTGTTACAAATGTACAAACTGTGCTGTTTTCATTCTTTTCTCAAAACAGAGAGACCACTTCTGTTAATCATGGAGCTTTAAGATCATTGTCTAGTAACTGTTCCATTGCATAGTTTCGGTGAGTCTCTGGATAGCCAGGTAATTTAGCACATTTTAGAACACAAAATTTTAGAATTTTCAATCAAATGGAGAGTTCGGATACCTACAACTTGATAATGATGTATACTACCATTTGATTTTGTTTCTCGGGCATTTTTCTTTTCCCTCTAAGGTAAAAAATTCTATTAATAATGCCTCCAAAATGCTTGCTATTTCATTTGTATTAGTCTCAGTACACCCTGTCCAGGTATAGTTTTAAACTATTCAGAAAATAAAATATTGCTCCCTAGGAATTTATTAACATTATAGTAGCCTTAAATGACTTGCAGATAATTTTGAGACTGTTGAAATATTTATATATGCTAAGTGAGAGAGGGAATCTTAAATGAATTAATCTCTCCCCTGTTTATAAAAGAAGCATAAGTTCATTGTATAAAATTTAAATGAATAAGACAGGTGACAAAAATAGAAATCTCCCTAATCCCATGGTTGGAGAGCTGATTTTCCTATAACAACATCTCCTCCTGTCCTAGATAATTAAATAGAGAATGCAGGAGGTTAAGGGGCACCTGGGTGGCTCAGTCAATTAAGCATCTGACTCTTGATTTCAGCTCATATCATGATCTCAAGGTCGTTCGATTAAGCCCCATGTCTGGCTCCCCAGTCAGCACAGTCTGCTTGAGCTTGTCTCCCTCTGCCCCTCCCCCTGCTCACATGCTCCCATGTGCGCGCGTGCTCTCTCTCTCTCTCTCTCAAATAAATAAATAAATCTTAAAAAAAGAAAAAAAATACAGGAGGTTAAGTGATAAAAGTTTGCTCTAAATTGCCCTCTGTGTTGTTGGATGAGGTCAAGAAATGGTCAGGTCTAACTCAATTAGAGAACAAGAATTTCATGAGGTTTTATATGATTCCAAAGTTCCCAGGTCTTTTTCACCTATACCATCTCACTTAATACTACATTCATACTTTCTCCACCCTACCCATGTGATTATTTGATAAAGTGCTGACAGCTGTCACTCTTGTCTGAGAGGTCTCTGATCCTTGCTAATACTAACAAGTTATTGCACTTTGGGACCTTTGGCACCATGTATAAGTCCTCAAGATTCTGAGCTAGACCTCTTAAGGACTTCATGACAAATCCCAAAAATCATTCATTTGTATGCCACATGTGAAGAAATGCAGAATCTTCACCTTTCCCATCACCTCTGGCCTGTTTACAGAGGTGCTATAACTGACTAGCAGGTATTATGTGTGCTTTTTAAGAGAGGAAATCTAGTTAGTTAGCTGGGCATAAAATGAGAAAGCACATTATTTTGCCTGAAATTCTAATGAGCATTGAACTGGGGAGGAAAAGTTTGAAAACTTTGTAATAGCCCCTTCCAGCACACCACTTGTTGTATTTTATTATTAGACTTCTGCATGACTATTGAAATAAAATTAAATTTATGCCTTCATGATAAGCAGTAAATAAATTTTCTGAAATCAATGATCAAATTTGTAAGGAATGTGGAAGTATAATTATACTTAAAATTTTGTACCACGTGCCACAATAACAGTATTAGACAATAGTGTGAGATGGATATAGCTTTAAAACATATCAAAACACCCTAATGCAAGTAAGCGATTGTCAGGAAAGCTTTTGCAAGTTAATCTTTCTATGTCAGAGCTATGACCATGACAATTACCATCTCACAAACTTTCCATGACTCCATAAAGTCTATCTGACCAAATCAGTGACTTAAATTCTAAAGCAAAGCTCAAAGAATTTAGCTCCAATAAATCATATCTCTTACTACTTATATAACATTTCTGATACTCCATCAGAACTATACAACTGGCTCATCAGAGTCATTAAAAAATAAATTTGATACATAAAAAGCTTAGGAAATTGTTAAAGTGCAGGAAGTAAATTAGTTTATACCCATACCTTTTAGTTTCTTACCACCAGGCTTATGAAGTATAGCATCTTTCAAAGCTTAGTATCTCACTAGTTTGATGGGTTATGTTATGAAAATAAATTTAAAATAAAACAAGTGGGCATGATATTTATTTATAATTTAAGATATATTTTTTGTTTCATATAAATTTTTAAGGAGGCTTTTTTGACACCTTCCAATTAGGTTGCATCTTCTGTACCTTTTTATACTTTAGTTTTTATAGCATTTATCAGTACACTTGTGATTAGTCATTATTCTTATATCAACCTTCCTAGACAGTGGGAATCATGAGAGCAGATAAAAAACATGCTTTATTTTGGGGTGCTTGGGTGGCTCAGTAGGTTAAGTGTCTGACTCTTGATTTTGGCTCAGGTCATGGTCTTAGGGTTGTGAGATCGAGCCCCTCCTCAGGCTCCATGCTGGGTGTGGAGCCTGCTTAAGATTCTCTCTCTCTGTCTGCCCCTCCCTGCCCATTCTCTCTCTCTCTAAAAAAATACAAATAAATAAATAGCATGCCTAATTTTATTATTCTGCATCTCATTATCTTATTCCCTATTCTATATCCACAGTGTCTAGTACAGAATATAATACATAGCAGCTGCTTGAAAGATCATTGCTGAATAGAAATTAATATCCCACTGCTTTTCTGTCATAGTCACTAAAGTGTCACAAAGATACTTAAAGCTTAACCCAAAACAGAAGCCATGAATTCCCAGAATTCCTTGATATCCTACTCTCCCGAGTGGAATCCTCCTGTATGTTTCATCTCCATGGATAGTGGCCCCATACATCCAGACACCTGGGTATCATTCTTACTACTTCACTCTGTCTCCTAAGGCTTGTTAATTTTACTTCCTAAGTGTATTGAGACTCCTTCTAAGTCTCTCTATTCCACTCCTACCACGCTGTTTAGGCCCCTTCATCCAGCCAAGGCAGCAGTCTTCTTTTTATTTTTAGTTTTTTGAAGATTTTATTTATTTATTTGAAAGAGAGAGAGAGAGAGAAAGAATGAGCAGGGGCAGGAGGGAGAAGGAGAAGCAGACTCCCCTCTGAGCAGGGAACCCAACACGGGGCTCAATCCCAGGACTCTGAGATCATGACCTGAGCCAAAGGCAGATGCTTAACTGACTGAGCCACCCAGGAGCCCCTAGACAGCAGTCTTCTGACTGGACTGTTTGTTTTTTTTTCCTCTCTCTTTTCCTTACCTTAGTCAAGTGGATCTTTTTGATGAAGTGCAAATATAATGATTTCACCACCTTCCTTAAAAATATATTTAATGGCTTCCTATATGCTGGGATTTAAGCTAAAACTCCTAAACAAGGTTTGCAAATTGCTTCTTGGTCTAGTCCCTACTTCTCTCCATAGCCTAATCCCTTGTCAGACCCCTTTTGCTCTAGCATCTCATCAGACAGAGACAATACATCATGATTTTACAGACTTTGTTTTCATAATCACGATTTTTAATTTTAATTTTTAAAAAAATTCCAGTGTAATTAACATACAGTGTTATATTAGTTTTAGGTCTAAAATATAGTGATTCAACAATTCTATACATTTCTCGGCACTCATCACAGTAAGTATACTCTTAATCTCATTCACCTATTTCTTTTTTTTTAATAATATTATTTTGTTATATTAGTCACCATAAAGTACATCCCCAGTTCTTGATGCAATGTTCCATGATTCATTACTTGCATATAACACCCAGTGCACCATGCAATATGTGCCCTCCTTAATACCCATCACCGACCTAGCCAATCCCCCACCCCCTCCCCTCTGAAGCCCTCAGTTTGTTTCCCAGAGTCCAGAGTCTCTCATGGTTCATTCCCCCTTCTGTTTACCCCACCTTCATTCCTCCCCTCCCTCTCCCACCGATCCTCCTATCTCTCATGTTCCATATATGAGTGAAACCAAATGATAATTGTCTTTCTCTGCTTGACTTATTTCACTTAGCATAATCTCCTCCAGTCCCGTCCATGTTGCTGCAAATGTTGAGAAATTGTTCTTTCTGACAGCTGAGTAATATTCTATTGTATATATGGACCACAGCTTCTTAATCCAGTCATCTGTTGAAGGGTATCTCGGCTCCTTCCGCAATCTAGCTATTGTGGACAATGCTGCTATGAGCATTGGGGTGCATATGGCCCTTCTCTTCACTACGTCTGTATCTTTGGGGTAAATACCCAGTAGTGCAATTGCTGGATCATAGGGTAGCTCTATTTTTAACTTTTTAAGGGACGTCCACACTGTTTTCCAAAGTGGCTGCACCAACTTGCATTCCCACCAAGAGTGTAAGAGGGATCCCCTTTCTCCACATCCTCTCCAACATTTGTTGTTTCCTGTCTTGACCATTTTTGCCATTCTAAATGGTGTAAGGTGGTATCTCAAGGTGGTTTTGATTTGAATTTCCCTGATGGCTAATGATGTTGAACATTTTTTCATGTGTCTGTTAGCCATTTGTATGTCTTCATTGGAAAAGTGTCTGTTCATATCTTCTGCCCACTTATTGATTTGATTATTTGTTTCACGTGTATTGAGTTTGAGAAGTTCTTTGTAGATCTTGGATACTAACTAGTCGTTTATCTGTAGTGTCATTTGCAAATATCTTCTCCCATTCCGTGGGCTGCCTCTTAGTTTTTTTGACTGTTTCCTTGGCTGTGCAGAAGGTTTTTATCTTGATGAAGTCCCACAAGTTCATTTTTTCTTTTGTTTCTCTTGTTTTGGAATGTGTCATGGAAAAAGTTGCTGTGGCCGATGTCAAAGAGGTTGCAGCCTATGTTCTCCTCTAGGATTTTGATGGATTCCTGTCTCACATCAAGGTCTTTCAACCATTTGGAGTTTATTTTTGTGTATGGTGTGAGAGAGTGGTCAAGTTTCATTCTTTTGCATGTAGCTGTCCAATTTTCCCAGCACCATTTATTGAAGAGACTGTCTTTTTTCACTGGATGTTTTTTCCTGCTTTGTCAAAGATTAGTTGCCCAAAGAGCCGAGGGTCCATTTCTGGGTTCTCTATTCTGTTCTGTTGGTCTATGTGTCTGTTTTTGTGCCAGTACCATGCTGTCTTTGTGATCACAGCTTTGTAGTATAGTTTGAAGTACGGCAACATGATGCCCCCAGCTTTGTTTTTCCTTTTCAACAGTTCCTTGGCGATTCAGGGCCTTTTCTGGTTCCACACAAATTTAAGGGCTGTTTGTTCCAGTTCTTTGAAAAATGTCATTGGTATTTTGATCAGGATGGCATTGAAAGTGTAGATTGCTCTGGGTAGCATAGTCATTTTAATTATGTTTATTCTTCCGATCCATGAGCATGGAATATTTTTCCATCTTTTTGTGTCTTCTTCAGTGTCTTTCAAGAGTGATTTGTAGTTTCTCGAATATAGATACTTTATGTCTCTGGTTAAGTTAATTCCGAGGTAAAGTATGATTTTTGGTGCTATTGTAAATGGAATGGATTCCCTAATTTCTCTTTCTTCAGTCTCATTGTTCGTGTATAGAAATGCAGCTGATTTCTGAGCATTGATTTTGTATCCCGCCACATTACTGAATTGTTTTGTAAGTTCTAGTAGTTTGGGGGTGGAGTGTTTTGGATTTTCTATATAGAGTATCATGTCATCTGCAAAGAGAGACAATTTGACTTCTTCTTTGCCGATTTGGATACCTTTTATCCCTTTTTGTTGTCTGATTGCTATTGCAAGGACTTCTAGTACTATGTTGAATAATAATGGCGAGAGTGGGCATCCTTGTCGTGTTCCTGATCTTAAGGGAAAGGCTTCCAGCTTTTCCCCGTTTAGAATGATATTCGCTGTAGGCTTTTCATAGATGGCTTTTATTAAATTGAGGAATGTACCCTCTATCCCTACGCTCTGAAGGGTTTTAATCAGGAAAGGATGCTGTATTTTGTCAAATGCTTTTTCTGCATCAATTGAGAGGATCATATGGTTCTTGACTCTTTTCTTGTTGATATGATCTATCACGCTGATCGATTTGTGAATGTTGAACCACCCTTGCATCCCAGGGATGAATCCCACTTGGTCTTGATGGATAATCCTTTTAATGTACTTTTGGATCCTATTAGTTAGGATCTTGTTGAGAATTTTGGCATCCATATTCATCAGGGATATCTGTCTGTAATTCTCCTTTTTGATGGGGTCTTTGCCTGGTTTGGGGATCAAGGTAAGACTGGCCTCATAGAATGAGTTTGATAGTTTTCCTTCTGTTTCCATTTTTTGAAACAGCTTCAGGAGAATAGGTATTATTTCTTCTTTGAATGTTTGGTAGAATTCCCTGGGGAATCTGTCAGGCCCTGGACTCTTGTTTTTGGGGAGGTTTTTGATCATGCTTCAATCTCTTCATAATTAATCGGTCTGTTTAAATAATCAATTTCTTCCTGTTTCAGTCTTGGTAGTTTATAGGTTTCCAGGAAGGCATCCATTTCTTCCAGGTTGTTTAATTTATTGGCATAAAGCTGTTGATAAAAGTTTCTAATGATTCTTCCCATTTCATTTGTGTTGGTTGTGATCTCTTCCCTTTCATTCATAATTTTATTGATTTGGGTCCTTTCTCTATTCTTTTGAATAAGTCTGGCCAGTGGCTTATCGATCTTATTTATTCTTTCAAAGAACCAGCTTCTAGTTCTGTTGATCTGCTCTACTGTGTTCCTGGTTTCTAATTCATTGATCTCTTCTCTAATCTTGATCACCTGCCTTCTCGTGCGTGGGTTAGGCCTATTCTTCTGTTCCACCTCCATCTTCTTGAGATGGGAATATAAAAACTGCATTTTAGATTTTTCTGTTCTTTTGAGTGAGGCTTGGATGGCTATGTATTTTCCCCTAGGACCGCCTTTGCAGTGTCCCACAGGTTTTGGACTGATGTGTTTTCATTCTCATTGGTCTCCAGAAATTGTTTAAACTGATTTTTAATTTCCTGGTTTACCCAATCATTTTTGAGCAGGATGGTTCTTAGTTTCCAAGTGTTTGAGTTTCTTCCAAATTTTTCCTTGTGATTGAGTTCCAGTTTCAAAGCATTGTGGTCTGAGAATATGCAGGGAATAATCTTAGTCTTTTGGTATCAGTTAAGACCTGTTTTGTGACCCAGTTTGTGGTCTATTCTGGAGAAAGTTCCATGTGGATTTGAAAAGAATGAGTATTCTGTTGTTCTGGGGTGTATTGTTCTCTATATATCTATGAGGTCCATCTGTTCCAGTATGTCATTCAAAGCCCTTGTTTCTTTGTTGATTTTCTGCTTAGGTGATCTGTCTATTGCTGAGAGCAGAATGTTGAGGTCCCCTACTATTAATGTATTATTATCTAAATGTCTCCTTATTCTGGTTAAGAGTTGTCTTATGTATCTAGCTGCTCCCTTGTTGGGGGCATATATATTTATAATTGTCATATCCACTTGTTGGATACATCCTTTAAGAATAATATAGTGTCCTTCTGTATCTCTCATTACAGTCTTTAGTTTAAAATCTAATCTGTCTGATATGAGAATTGCTACCCCAGCTTTCTTTGAGGTCCATTGGCATGAAAAATGGTTTTCCATCCCTTCACTTTCAGTCTGGATGTATCTTTCGGTTCAAAATGAGTCTCTTGCAGACAGCTAATGGATGGGTCATGTCTGTTTATTCAATCTGCCACCCTCTGGCATTTTTATGGGAGCATTTAGGCCATTCACATTGAGCGTGATTATTGAGAGATATGATTTTAATGATGTAATGTTTCCTGTGAAGTCTTTGTTTCTATAGATTGTAGCTTTTTCTTCTGTATCACTCTTGGGGCCTTTTTACTTTTATAGAACCCCCCTTAATATCTCCTGTAGGGCTGGTTTGATGGTTACGATTTCCTTCAGTTTCTGCCAATCCTGGAATGTCCTTATCTCTCCATCTATTCTGAATGACTGCCTTGCTGGATAAAATATCCGTGGCTGCATGTTCTTCTCAGATAGAGCTTTGAGAATACCCTGCCAACTCTTCATAGCCTGCCAGGTCTCTGTAGACAGGTCTGACGTTATTCTGATATTTTTCCCTCTGTACGTAGTATTTTCTTCTCCCTGGCCGCTTTTAATACCGTATCCTTGGATCTATTATTTGTGAATTGCACTATGACGTGACGTGGTGTAGGTCTGTTCTCATTGACCTTGGGAGGGGTCCTCTCTGCTTCCTGGACACGAATGCTTGTTTCCTTTGCCAGATTAAGGAAGTTCTCAGCTACAGTTCGTTCAAATATCTTTTCTAGACCTCTCTTTCTCCACCCCCTCGGGGATGCCAATGATTCTGACATCAGTAATGAGTCAGTAATCTCCCGTAATCTACATTCTTGAGATTGGATATTTTTGAGGCAAGTTTCTGTTTTAACTTTCTCTTCTACCATCCCATCCTCCAATTCACTAATTCGATCTTCTGCCTCATTTACCCTGGCTGTCAGAGCGTCTAGTTTAGACTGCATTTGATTCATAGCATTTTTAATTTCTGCCAGACTTGCTCTCATTTCTGCCCTTAGAGATTCTATATTCTCGTTAATATTTTCGTTAATAGTTTTTTCAAACCTACACATCATCTTGACCATTGTTACTGTGAATTCCATTTCTGACAATTTGGTTATATCCATATCCATCAGTTCTGTGGCAGAGGCCGCAGACTCATTATCTTTTCTTTGCTGGGGGGGATTTCTCCTTCTCATCATTCTGATGAGGAGAGGGTGTGGGCATGCCCAGAGCCCAAGTTATTGACCAGGACACTGGCAGTGTGCACTTGTTTTATAGGGACCTTAGGGATGTCGGCTTCCTGATTTTTCAGCCTGCCTTCTGGGCAAGGGGCCTGCCACGCTGATATTCAGGAAACCCTGTTTGGGTAGAGTTGCCCTGTCCCCTGCGATGGGGGATGGGTATGGGCACAATGTGAGCTGGTATTTCCGGGCTTTTGTTCTCTGGAGGCTTTCCCTGGTGTTTTTCTGTGCCTCTTTTGAGAGTCAGAGCAGCAGTGGCCGTATCCTAGCCTCTGTCTCAGAGCTGAGAGATCGTAGTTCGTTCTCCACTGAACTCTCTTGGCCGCTTTAACTCTGTTTCTATCAGTGCTGCCAAAAACCCTGCAGCGACCCAGGATTTGTGCCTCACAGCCTGTGTCCCAACCCTAACTTCCAGGGCTGGCGCGTCTCTGTCCCTTGTGCTTCTAACACTGCCCGCTGCCCCCAGTTCCCACGCGTGCTCCCGAGCTCCCAAGCTCCCTGTTTCAGTATGGTTCACATGCCTCTGGAGTGCCAGTTTTCAGTCTGGTCGCCTGCACACTCCCGAGCTCTCGGTTTCAGTCTAGTTCGAGTGTGTGGTCCGGAGCTCCTGTTTTCAGTTTGGACACACGTGTTCCCAGGCTCGCTGTCTCAGTCCGCTCTCTTGCAGGTGCCGGTCCGCGAGTCCAGCCCGCTTCCCAGCACAAGGGGCTATTGCTTCCCAGCACCCAAGCACGGAGGCTCCCTCCCCCTTCTGTTTATCTTCCTGTATCTGTGCACGGATTCACACCTCCCTGTTTCGTACCTCAATACTCAGCGCTGGAGATGTTCATTTGTAGAGATCCAGGTGTATCTGCCTGCATCTCAGGCTGATTCTGTGGGTGTTCAGGATGGTCTGGTAAGTATCCAGCTTGACTGGGACCAGCTGAGAAAGGGTCTCCTACTCCTCCGCCATCTTTTCTCCTCCTTGCAGAAAGTGGTCGCTTTTCTGTTCATAGAGTTTCTGCTACTCTTTTCTTCATTCTTCAGTTGCATTCATAGGTATTCAGAATGGTTTGGTAGCTCTCTCGCTGAATTCCTGGGACCAGACGAACTTTAGGTTTCCTGCTCCTCCGCCATCTTGGAATGCCGAGCTGGAGCTCAACTCCTGTTTTAAACTGGGTTCCTTGCAGAAAATGGTCGCTTTTCTGTTCATAGAGTTGCTGCTATTCTTTTCTTCATTCTCCAGTTGAGTTTGTAGGTGTTCAGAATGGTCTGATAGCTATCTAGCTGAATTTCTGGGACCAGACAAAATTTAAGCCTTCTGCTCCTCTGCCATCTTGGACTCCTCCCCCCCCTTCACCTATTTCACCCATCCTCCTGACCCACATCCTCTCTGGTAACAACCAATTTCTTCTGGATTTCTTGTTGTTGTTTGTCTCTTTTTTTTTCTTTGTTCATTTGTTTTGTTTCTTATATTCCACATATGAATGAAATCGTATAGTCTTCATCTTTCTTTTACTGACTAATTTCACTTAGCATTATACCCTCTAGATCCATCCACGTTGTTGAAATGGCCAGATTTCATTCATTTTTGTGGCTGAGTAATATTCCACTGTGTGTGTGTGTGTGTGTGTGTGTGTATATATATATACACACACACACACACCACACACATATATATATATATACACACACACACACACACACACACACACACCACTTCTTCTTTATCCATTTATCTGTGGATGGACACTTGGGTTTCTTCCATAATTTGGCTATTGTAAATAACTAGGCTATAAACATAGGGGTATATATATCTTTCCACATTATTGTTTTTCATTTTCTTTGGGTAAATAACCATTAGTGGAATTACTGGATCATATGGTAATTCTATTTTTAGTTTTTTGAAGAACCTCCTTTTCCGAAATGGATGTACCAGTTTGCATTACCACCAACAGTGCACGAATATTCCTACTTCTCCACATGCTCACTGGCACTTGTTGTTTCTTGTGTTTTTGATTTTAGTTATTCTTACAGGTGTGAGGTGATATCTCATTGTAGTTTTGATTTGTATTTCTGTGATGATTATGATGTTGAACATCTTTTCACATGTCTGGTGGCCATCTGTATGTCTTTTTGAAGAAATGCCTGTTCATGTCTTCTTCCATTTTTAATTGGAATATTTGTCTTTTTTGGTGTTGAGTTGTATAATTTCTATATATTTTGGATGCTAACCCCTTATCAGATATATTAGTTGCAGATATATTCTCCCATTTGTTGTCTTTTTGTTTTGGTGATTGCTTCTTTACTGTGCAGAAGCTTTTTTAGTTTATTAAAACTTTTGTCTTTGTTTCCATTGCCTGAGGAGACATATTTAGAAAATATTTAGGAAAATGTAGCTACAGCTGATGTCAGAGAAATTACTTCTTATGCTCTCTTCTAGGATTTTTATGGATTGAGGTCTCACATTTAGATCTTTAATCCATTTTGAGCTTATTTTTGTGTATGGTGTAAGAAGATGACCCAGTGACTTTTTTCTTTTCTTTTCTTTTTTGCATGTAGCTGACTAGTTTTCCCAACACCATTTGTTGAAGAGACTGTCTTTTTTCCAATGCATATTCTTGCCTCCTTTGTCATAGAGTAATTGACCAAAAAATCATGGGTTTATTTCTGGGCTCTCTATTCTGTTCAGTTGATCTATGTGTCTTTGTGTGTGTGTGTGTGTGTGTGTGTGTGTGTGTGTGTGCGCGCATGCCAGAACCATACTGTTTTGATTACTATGCTTTGTAATATAACTTGAAGTATGGGATTGTTAGGCGAACGTGATAACCACTACACTACGGAAACAGACTGGGATTGTGATAGCTCCAGTTTTGTTCTTTTTCAAGATTGCTTTGGGTACTCATGGTCTTTTATGGTTTCAGACAAATTTTAGGATCATTTTTAATAATTCTGTGCTATTGGTATTTTGATAGGGATTGCAGTAAATCTGTAGATTGCTTTGGGTAGTATGTACATTTAACAATATCTGTTCTACCAATCCAAGGGGGATGGAATATCTTTCCATATGTCTATATTGGCTTCAGTTTCTCTCATCATTGTTTTATATTTTTCAGAGTATAGGTCTTTTACCTCTTGGGTGAGTTTATTTCTATGTATTTTATCGATTTTTGTGCAATTGTAAATGGGATTGTTTTCTTAATTTCTCTTCTGCTACTTACTAGTATATAGGAATGCAACAGACTTTTGTATATTGATTTTGTACACTGAGACTTTACTGAATTCACTTATAAGTTCTAGTCATATTTTGGTGGAGACTTTAAGGTTTTCTACATACAGTATCTGTCGTCTGCAAATAGTGGAAGTTTTGCTTCTTCCTTATCATTTGGATGCCTTTTATTTCTTCTCCTTGTCTGATCGCTGTGGCTATGACTTCCAGTACTGTGTACAATGGTTTTTCACCATTGAGTATGGTGTTAACTGTGGGTTTTTCATATTTGACCCTTTTTATGTTGAGGTATATTCCCTCTAAACCTACTTTGTTGAGGGATTTTATCATGAATGGATGTTGTACTTTTTCAAATGCTGTTTCTGCATTTAATGAAATAATCATATGGTTCTTTTCCTTTCTTTTATTGATGTGATGTATCACATTGATTTGGAATATTGAACCACCCTTGCATCCCAGGGATAAATCTCACTTGATCATGGTGAATGATTTTTTAATGTATCGTTCGATTTGATTTGTAATATTTTCTTGAGGAATTTTTGCATCTATGATCATCAGAAATATTGGCCTGTAGTTCTCTTTTTTTGTGGTGTCTTTCTGTGGTTTTGGAATTTGATATTAACTCTTTTTTAAATGTTTGGTAGAATTTGCCTGTGAAGCCATCTGGTCCTGGACTTTTGTTTGTTGGGAGGTTTTTTTTTTTTTTTCTGATTTAATTTCATTGCTGGTTATTCGTCTGTTCAAATTTTCTACTTCCTCTGATTCAGTTTTGGGAAGTTATATGTTTCTAAGAATTTATCCATTTCTTTTAGGTTGTCCAATTTGTTGACATATAATTTTTCACAATATTCTTTTACAACTGTTTGTATTTCTGTGGTGTCAGTTGTTATTTCTCCTCTTTCATTTGTAATTTTGTTTATTTGAATCCTTTCTCTCTCTCTCTCTCTCTCTCTCTCTCATGAGTCTGGCTACAGGTTTATGTATTTTTTTGATCTTTTCAAAGAACCATGATCTGTTCTATTGTTTTTTTCTTTGTGTGTGTGTCTATTTCATTTATTTCTGCTATAATCTTATATCCATACTACTTATTTAGGATTTTGTTTGTTCTTTTCCTAGCTCCTTTAGTTATAAGGTTAGGTTGTTTATTTGAGATTTTTCTTGCTTCTTGAGGTAGGCCTGTATTGCTATAAATTTTCCTTTTACAACAGCTTTTGCTTCATCCCAAAGGTTTTCGACCATGTGTTTTCATTTTCATTTGTCTCCATGTATGTGTTGATTTCCTCTTTGATTTCTTGGTTGACCCATTCATTGTTTAGTAACATGTTATTTAACCTTCGTATATTTCTATTCTTTCCAGATTTTTTTCTTGTGGTTGATTTCTAGTTTTGTAGCGTTGTGGTCAGAAAAGATGCATGGCATGACTTTAGTCTTTTTGAATTTGTTGAGACTTGTTTTGTGTCCTAATATGTGATCTATTCTGGAGAATATTCCATGTGCACTTGAAAGGAATGTTTATTTGCTGTTTCAGGTTGTAGTGTTCTGAATGTATTTTTTAGATCCATCTGGTCCATTATGTCATTCAAAGCTACTGTTTCCTTTTTGATTTTCTGTTTGGACAATTTATCCATTGATGTAAGAGGGATGTTAAAATCTCCTATTATTGCATTACTATTATTTCCTTCATGTTTCTTAGTAGGTGTTTTATGTATTTGGGTGCTCCCATGTTGGGTGCATAAATATTTACAATTATTATGATTTATTGTTGATTGTTTTCTTTATTCTATAGTGCCCTTCTTTGTCTCTTCTTACAGTCTTTGTTTTAAAGTCTATTTTGTGTAATATACATATTGCTACCCTGCCTGTCTCTTCACTTCCATTTGCATAATAAATGCTTTTCCATCCCCTCACTTTCAATTTGCCGGTGTCTTTAAGGAAAAATTGAGTCTCTTGCAGACAGCATATAGATGGGTCTTGCTTTTTATTCCATATTGCCACCCTGTGTCTTTTAATTGGAATGTTTAGTCATTTACATTCAGAGAAAATTATTGATAGGTATGTACTTATTGTCATGATGTTACTTGTTTTATGATCGTTTTTTTAGTTCATCTCTTGCTTTTTTCTTCTCTTGTTCTCTTCTCTCATGGTTTACTGACTTTCTTTAGTGATATACTTGGATTACGTTCTCTTTATTTTTTTACATATTTATTACTGGTTTTTGATTTGTGGTTTATATATAACATCTTATGTATACAACAGTCTGTATTAAGTTGATGGTTGCTTAAGTTTGAGCCCATTCTGAAAGCTAAATTTTTATTCCATTCCCCCCACATTTTAGGTGGTGTCACACTTTTACATTCTTTTATTTTGTGAATCCCTTGGCTTATTTTTATAGATATACTTAATTTTACAGCTTTTGTGATTCTTGCTTTTCATACTCCTGGCTATGGTCTTTCCTTTCCGCTCGAAGAATCGCCTTTAACATTTTTTTTTTTTCTCAGTACTTTGAATATCATGTTACTCCCTTCTGACCTGTAAAGTTCGTACTGAAAAATAAGCTTATAGCCTTTTGGGGTTTCCCTTTTATATAACTGTTTTCTTTCCTATTGCTTCTTTAAAATTTTTTTCTATATCACTAGTTTTTGCCATTTTAATTACTGAGTCTTGATGCAGACCTTCTTGGATTGATTTTTTTGGGGGGGCTTTCTGTGTCTTCTGGATCTGGATTTCTGTTTCCTTCTCTAGATTTGAGAAATTTTCAGCTATTATTTCTTCAAATAAATTTTATGCCCCCTTTTGTCTCTCTTTTCCTTCTGGGATCCCTATAATGTGAATATTATTATGCTTGTTGATGTTGCTGAGTTCCCTTAATCTGTTCTCGTTTGTTATTATTATTTTTCTCTCTCCTGTTCAGCTCGATTGTTTTCCATTACTCTGTCCTCCAGGTTGCTCATCTGTTCTGCTTTCTCTATCTAATATTCTTTTTTTTTTTTTTAAGATTTATTTATTTATTTATTTGAGAGAGAGAGAGAGAGACAGCCAGTGAGAGAGGGAACACAAGTTGGGGGAGTGGGAGAGGAAGAAGCAGGCTGCCAGCGGAGCAGGGAGCCCCATGTGGGGCTCAATCCTAGGACCCTGGGATCATGCCCTGAGCCAAAGACAGACGCTTAACGACTGAGCCACCCAGGCAACCCTCTATCTAATATTCTTTACATCATTTTTAATTTAAGTTATTGAGTTCTTTATCTCCAAGTTGTTCTTTTTTATGTTTTCTGCCTCTTTGTTGAGGGTCTCACTGAGATCCTCCATGGTTTCCTTAAGTCCAGTGAGTATCTTTATGACCATTACTTTAAATTCTCTGTCAGGCATATTAATTATCTCCCTTTCCCTTAGGTCTTTTGCTGTGGTTTTGTCCTGTTCTTTCGTTTTGGATATTTTCCTCTCTATCCTCATTTTGTCTAACTCCTTGTGTATGTTTCTTTGTGTTAGGAAAGTCAGCTAGGTCTCCTGCTCTTGCAAGTAGTGGCCCTATAATGAAGAGGTCCTATAGTGCCCTGCAGTGCAGTGTCCCTTGTTCCCCAGAACCTGGCACTTCTAGGGTGTGTCCTATGTGTGTATTGCATGCCCCTCCTGTTGTGGCTGAGCTGCATTTGCCTTCAGTGCAGTCATCTGCGATGGTTCTTTGCTTGTTGTGGTCAGGGTTTGGTCCCTGTGTTTTTTGGAGAACTGTGAAAGGCATGTCCATAGGAGAGCATGGGGATGGGGCATGCCATGTTAGCAAGGTGTGTTCTGGTCTACGGTGGAAGGAGGGGACCTGTAGTTGCTTTGGAGAACTGCTGAGGGCTGGTAGGAGGAGTGGGTTTGCAGAAGAGTGTGGGGGCAGGGCATGCTGTTAGCATGCATGGTGGAGAGTGTTTGTGCTGTGCTGGTTTTTGCAGGTGTCTCTGTATCCAGACAGAGGGATGGGAGAGGAAATGATACCCACCAGCTCTTTTGGTTTTGGACAAATTTCCTAAAGATCCCTGCCCCTCCAGCACATGTTCTGAGATTAATAAATAAATCTTCTTCCTGTATACCCCAGGTAGTTTTTAAACTGCTGCTTCTATGCTGTGTCTCAGCAGGGTTATTTGTTATGCTCTTTCTTTAAGTGTGGGAACTCAGTTCCCTATAGCCCTCCAGCTCTCCCAGAGCAGAGCCCACTGATTTTTAAAGTTCCAGGTGTTAAGCTCCACTGGTTGTAAGAACTTGTGAAGGTAAGCCGCACTGGTTTTCAAAGCCAAATGTTACCGGGATTAGTCTTCCCAATGTGGGTTCCCTGTGCCTGGGGTGCCTGGTGTATGGTCTGCTTCTCTCCCTTCACTGTGCCTGTGATGTCTCTCCTCCCTCAGACAGTCTCAGAGGTCAGTTTTATTTCCAACTGCATCTCTGCCCTTCCTACCCTTTTGGATGTGGCCTTTTTTCTACATTTAGCTGTGGAGAGTCTGTTCTGGCAGTTTTCGAGTCTTTTCTGGCTTATTTACAGTGATGTGAGTATTACCTAGGTGTGTCAGTGGGATGAGGTGAGCTTAGGATTCTCCTACTCCACCATCTTTTCCTTGGAAGAGACGATCTTTTGGACTTTGAAGACTTTGCAGTATACGTGGTCCCTTTGCCTTCACCCCTGTCTGTTCCTTAATTAAGATTTCTTCTTCTTCAGGGGTGCCTGGGTAGCGCAGTCGTTCAGCATCTGCCTTCAGCTCAGGGCATGATCCCGGTGTTTGGGATTGAGCCCTACATCGGGCTCCTCTCCTAGGAGCCTGCTTCTTCCTCTCCCACTTCCTCTGCTTGTGTTCCCTGTCTCGCTGGCTGTCTCTGTCTCTCGAATAAATAAATAAAATCTTAAAAAAAAAATTTCTTCTTCTTCAGAACTTTCTCTCACCTTCTGGGTCAGTGTTAGGTGCTCTTTCTGTATCTATTCACCCTCTATTCCATCCTTCGTCTAGTAAACGATGAATTACATAGACACAGTAGAGTCTAATGATTTTTTAATACAATGTCAGATACAAAGAAGTGATACTTAAAATCAAATGTTAGATTATTATTATATATATTATATATTACATTTATTATATTGTTATTGTATCACACAACTGAGTTAAAACCAGTTGAGAGATAAATGTATGATATGTGGAGATCAAAATATTATATGTCTTGCTTTTAAAGATGAGGTTAGAAAATATAACTTGGTATCTTAGCTAAGTGATCTTATTTTATATTAGTGAATTAAGTTTCCTATGCAGTCATGAAGAACACAGTCAGACCTATACAAATGTGGCATAGAACATCAAAAAGAATACTCTCAGTGAGCAGTCAGGCAATCTGATCCCAAAAGAAGGGAAGGAGGTGAGCCTGATAGGCATACTTCCTTCTGCCAAGCTTTCCAAATCAGAAAGACTTTTCTTGTATGGAAAGCAAGTAAAGTAATGCAGTGATGCCAGGGATGTCACTCTCAATTTACTATTGATTAAAGTAGAAAATAGTATTTAAAAATTTTAATTTTGATAGGTGCTTTTAATTTTTTCTATAAATACATTTTATAGGGCATAAATAATACATTAAATATATGAAGCTCATTTTAAGTTATTTCACATTCTACTTTTAACCGGGTTTTGAATGTCTATGAAGGCAAGAGTCTTTTTACTTCCAGAGAGCTAGGTTTGATTCAAGGAGACAACACTCGTAAGAGTCATCACTGTCTGATGACTAGAACTGCTTGAAATGCCGTGAGGTTTTGTTTCTATCCCATCCTTCAAAGAACACTTATGGCTGCAAAAAATGGGCAGACATCTTTGCTGTTTTAGGAAAGGAGCCAAATTATAAATGCTTTTAAAAAAGAGTTATGGACTAAATGGCTTAACTTAAGAATGCATGGTATTGAAAGCAGTGAGTATTTGAAATTAGGACACCTAATTATGTGATTATTTACCAGTGTAGCTTAATTTCCATTTCTGATACATTGTGGTTTCTGTAATAGATGGCATCTAATATCCCTGCCAGCACTGGTGTTCCATGATTAGGGCATGAGGCATTTGCATGCGTTATTTAGATCACAATTCTAAAAATCAGCTTGCTAATCAAAACCTCTTGGAGCTTAAACATTGGTTCCCTGTCTCCATCCCTGAAGAGGGTGATTCATTACATCAGGGATAAGGCCCTGGAATCTGTATTTAAAAATATCTCCAGAAGTGAACCAGGTGATATGATATAGATCTAATTCAAACGACAACGACATGAGTTAAGACTGGAGCAGTGGATTAATTTTGTTATTCAGAGAGCCTTAAAGTTATTTTACTTTTAATTCTAAAGGTAGAAAATCTGAGTTATTAAAAACACAGAGTATGTAATATGCAAAACAAAACAAAAATCTTAAAATCGTTTATAACCCTACTATCTAGAGCAAAAACTGTATTAACATTTCTTGTTTATTTAACATTTTTTGGTAAATTGTGTTTGTGTGTATATATATATACATATGTATACATTCATATTCTAAATATGCAAATTATTCATCCATCTGATTAGGTTTATGTCACATTCCATTTTGCTGTTTATTTAGATTTTTTAACAAAATATTATGAATATTTCCATTGTCATTAAAATTGTTTAAAAATACAATTTTGTTATTTGATTTCATTTTTGTGTATGAAAAGCATAATTAACTGCTATTTTATCACCTACTTCTAGTTTTTCACAATGGCAAGCAGAAGGACTGAAATAAATATCCTTGTATATAAATGCTAGTTCCCAACTTTTATTAAATCCTCAGTGTAGAGCCCTAAATATGGAATTACCAGATGAGAGGGCTACAGCAAATTGAAATGATCATGTGAAATGTCAAAGATTGAATGAAGATTAACATTGACATGAGGATTAGAAAGAAATGACTTAATTGGCCCAAGGTTGTGCAGGCAGTGACATAAGTTTTACTAACTGAGCTTTGGGTTTGTTCTGTCACAAACAAGATTATGTTGCAATGGATAAAGAACGTATAACTAGACAAGAAGAGAGAAACTGTATATATGATAATATCAGGCATCCAGGTGCCTTTTGTCTTTATGTGTGTGTGTGTATAGTGAATAATTGAATAATTGACATCTTATTTCTTAGGGCAAATGCTGAAACATATCAACTTTATGGGATACAAATGAATTCATTGAGTCCTAATGAAAACCTTTTAAACTATTTCCTAAATTGTGTTTTTTAAATGAAATATTTGTCAGCACTGTCAAAATATGGTTTAAAGTATCCCCAAATGCTTTTATATACCAAATGTATTTGCTTCACAGTTAACTGGTTATCTTGAATTACTTGCCACTTCAGAGAACTGAATGGGCATTTGGTGAAACTGACAAATGAACTAAAACAACAATTCAAAGAAAATGATTGAAAGAGAGCCTCAAACTCTTGATCCAAAAGAATAAATTTGAATCACAACTCTGTTATATATTCATGAAATGTTAACTGACTGCCTTAGATCATTGAGTTTTAAGACTTCTTATACTGGAACAGCTACAGAAAACATAAGGAAAATAGTGATTTTGATGTTTCAAAGAAGTAAAATGCACCCAAATAGTATGTCTAGATTGCTTAAAGTTAGCACTTAATAAGTCAGATACCAAAATGTTATCATATTTATTCATTTAATTACTATAATGGATAATTTACTACTGTAACAACAAGAATAATTGAGCAGTTGAAATTTTGGAATGTAGAAGCTCAAAATTCTTAGAGCTAATGCATGCATGTTCTAATATCTGTTATTCAGGAATCAAATGGTGATATGTACTGTGAAGCTAACAAAACAATATGATGTGAACAAGAGTGAACAGCAAGTGCAGGTGCTTCTTGTTGCAATGTCAAGAAAGGTGCATCTGACAAGGTGGCATATGTACTGACAATTAAGTGACAGCAAAAAGCAGGCTTGGGGATGTGGTCTTCTAGGCAGAAGTAAAGGCCAGAGGAAAGGCCCTAATATGTCTGTAAATAGTGACAGAGGACAGCAGAAAGATCTGTAAGAGCTAGGTACAGTATGAATTTGGATTTTCCTCTAAGAGCAGTGGGAGGCAATTGGAGGTTATTAGTATGTTGTGTTGTTGTTGAGTTGGGGTGGTTATTTTACACACTAATTTATTAATCTTCATTCCTCTCTAACTTCCATCCTTATTTTTCTCACCTTAGGTCTTCCCTCTGATTTTCTGGCTATGACTTTTAAGAAAAAAACTATCCTGGGAAAGTATGCGTTCTGTAAACATCTAGTCTAGATTGTTTTTGTTAAAGAAATACAATTATTCAGAAGTGTGCAAAAACCATAAGAATAGCTCGAGAATTGCAGAAGTTAAACACATCGTGTAAGGGATTGAAAAGACAAGCCACATGTAAGAGAAAATATTTGCAAATCACGTTTCTGATGAAGTATTTGTATCTAGAATATGTGAAGAATTTTCAAGACTAAACAGAAAACAATCCAATTTTAAAAATGGGTAAAAGATTTGAATAGACTCTTAAAAGATGTGAGATGAAAAATAAGCATATGAAAAGATATTCAGTATCATGAATAATTACATAAGTACAACTTAACACCAAATTGAGATGCTATTACATACTTACAAGAATGTCCAAAATGAAAAATAAAACTGGCCATGCCAAATACTAGTGAGCTTTTGGAACACTCAAACATTGTAGATGGGAAGGTGAAATGGCACATTCACTTTGAAAATGGTTTGACAGTTCCTTATAAAGTCAAACATATGTACATCTACTATATCCCACTCCTAGAAATATTCCCAAGAGAAATGGAAACTTATGTCCATACAACTTCTATGCAAATGTTTACAGCAGCTTTATTCATAATCACCAAAATTGGGAACAAATCCAGATGTCCTTCAACCAGTGATGAGATTGTCAGTGCCTTCACCCAAAGACACCAGGAACATACTTGCAGTTGAACAAGTTGGCTTTATTATTCATTGGGGTAAGGAGAATACTTACCCCAGGGAACTGTGTGGTATCTGAGTACAAGGATGTTAGAACGAACTTAGATGATTTGGTCTTTGGTTGGGTAATTCTGGGGAGGGGTCTAAGGAAAGGGAGGTTCACTCTAGACTAGGTATAGTAGGAAAGAGGGGTGATTCTATGATTGGGCATCTCAATAAATCTTGTCTATAGAGAGGGGAGGAAACAGTAAGTTTAAGTTGAAAATGGTAAAAATAAGTAGTAGTAGTAGTAGTAGTAGTAGTAGTAGTAGTAGTTACTCATTTAGTCAGTGAGGGGAATGTTTTGTATTTTGTGGTTTGCACAGCAACTGCCTGAAGTGAATATTTTGTAAGATTGTTTCTGCCAAAAGAACAGTATAGCTTAGCTGTAAATACCAGATCAGTTTGTAATAAAATGGAGGTACATTAAAAGAGCTAAAAATCTGGGGTGCCTGGGTGGCGCAGTCGTTAAGCGTCTGCCTTTGGCTCAGGGTGTGATCGCAGTGTTCTGGGATCGAGCCCCACATCAGGCTCCTCCACTAGGAGCCTGCTTCTTCCTCTCCCACTCCCCCTGCTTGTGTTCCCTCTCGCTGGCTGTCTCTCTCTGTCAAATAAATAAATAAAATCTTTTAAAAAAATAAATAAAAAAATAAAAGAGCTAAAAATCTAATCTTAAAGAGCTCTCAGTTGCCAAAACTAGAACAACTTGAGCAACAGAGTAAATATAGTCATGGATTGTAAACCAAAAAATAGGATAAATATACATGAGCCCATATAAATAACTCAATAAATGAGGGAATAATGAAAACAAAAGTCCCTGAGGAAAATTCTAATTAATATATAAGGAATGAGAAAAATATAAATTCACCATTGGAATTGCCATAGGCAAAATCCATGGAGGGAAGCTAAAAGAACAGGTAAAAGTTGAAGCCAGAACAGGATATATGCGTAGTCTTAGATTTTCTATCTTGAAATATTTACTAATTATGAATGGAAAAATAGTAAATTTCAAGGGGCGAATCCTGCAATTCACCACCTTAGACAAATGATCAAAGTCAATACCTCCAACAATACATATCAACATTATGTACCTTTTGATAGGATACCCTCAAAAGCATCACCTCTGTGCTATTCTTTCAAAAATGCAAAATTTCTTGAGAAATCATGAGAAAACATTATATCCAAATTGAGGGCCATTCCATAAATAGCCCAGTGTTCTTCAAAGCAAATAAGGACATGGAAGTCTGAGGAAATATTGCAAACTAGAGGAGATTAAAAAGACAGGTAACTGCAGTGTGAGATCTTGGAGTAGAAAAAGACAGTGGGAAAAGAGGCAAAATCTGAATAAATTCTGCACTTTGGCTAAAAGTAGTGTATGAAGGGCTCATTTCTTAGTTTTGGATGATTGTACTATAGTTTTGCACCTCTTCTATCTATCTAGAACACACAAAGAGAGCCAGGTTGATAAGAAGTGGGTGGGCATAAGTGGTTTCAGAGGCAAAAAGAAGAGGTCTTCAATAGGTAGGATTAATAGCCAAGGGCAACTAACATTTCCTTTTTGTTTGTTTGTTTTGTTTTTTATTTTTTCCCATCTAAACCACCTTATTTTTTCCTTTTATTTTTTAATTTAAATTAATTAACATATAATATATTATTGGTTTCATAGATAGAGGTCAGTGATTCATCAGTCTTACATAGTACCCAGTGCTCATTATATCACTAGCCCTCCTTAATGTCTATCACCCAGTTACCCCATCCCCCCACCCCTCTTCCCTCCAGCAATCCTCAGTGTGTTTCCTATGATTGAGAGTCTCTCATGGTTTGTCTCCTCTAATTTTATCTTGTTTTGTTTTTTCCTCCCTTCCGCAATGATCCTCTGTTTTGTTTCTTAAATTCCACATATCAGTTAGATCAAATGGTAATTGTCTTTCTCTGATTGACTTAAGCATAATACACTTAACATAATACACTCTAGTTCCATCCACATCTTGCAAATGGCAAGATTTCATTTTTTGATGGCTAAGTAGTATTCCATAGTTTATACATACCGCTTCTTCTTTATGCATTCATCTGTCAATGGACATCTGGGTTCTTTCTGTAGTTTGGCTATTGTGAACATTGCTGCTATAAACATTGGGGCACAGGTGCCCCTTCGGTTGAATACATTTGTATCTTTGGGGTAAAGACCCAGTAGTACAATTGCTGGGTCATAAAGTAGCTCTATTTTTAACTTCTTGAGGAACCTCCATTCTATTTTCCAGAGTGGCTGCACCAGCTTAACATTCCCACCAACAGTATAAGAGGGTTCCTCTTTCTCTGCATCCTCACCAACATTTGTCCTTTCCTGACTTGCTATTTTTAGCCATTCTAACTGGTGTGAAGTGGTATCTCATTGTGGTTTTGATTTGTATTTCTCTGATGCTGAGTGATGTTGATGATTTTTTCTTGTGTTTGTTGGCCATTTGTATGTCTTCTTTGGAGAAATGTCTGTTCATGTCTTCTGTCCATTTCTTGACTGGATTTTTTGTTCTTTGCTTGTTGAGTTTGATAGGTTCTTTATAGATTTTGGGTACTAGCCCTTTATCTGATATGTCATTTGCAAATATCTTCTCCCATTCTGTTGGTTGTCTTTTGGTTTTGTCGACTGTTTCCTTTGCTGTGCAAAGGCTTTTAATCTTGATGAAGTCCCAATAGTTCATTTTTACCTTTGTTTCCCTTGCCTTTAGAGATGTGTCTAGGAAGAAGTGCTGTGGCTGAGGTCACAGAGGTTGCTGCCTGTATTCTCCTCTAGGATTTTGATGGATTACTGTCTTACGTTTAGGTCTTTTCATCCATTTTGAATCTATTTTTGTGTATGGTGTAAGCATATGGTCCAGTTTAATTCTTCTGCATTTGGCTGCCCAATTTTCCCAACACCATTTGTTGAAGAGACTTTTTTCCATTGGATATTCTTTCCTGTTCTGTCGAAGATTAGTTGGCCATAGAGTTGAGGTCCATTTCTGGGTTCTCTATTGTGTTCCATTGATCTGTGTGTGTGTGTGTGTGTGTGTGTGTGTGTGTGTGTGTGTGTGTTTGTGCCAGTACCATACTGTCTTGATGATTACAGCTTTGTAATACAGCTTGAAGTCCGGAATTGTGATGCCCCAGCTTTGGTTTTCTTTTTCAATGTTCCTTTGGCTATTTGGGGTCTTTTCTGGTTCCATACAAATTTTAGGATGATTTGTTCCAGATCTGTGAAAAAAGTTGATGGTAGTTTGATAAGGATTGCATTGAATATATAGATTGCTCTAGGGAGCATAGACATTTTAACAATATTTGTTCTTCCAATCCATGAACATGGGAAGTTTTTCCATTTCTTTAAGTCTTCCTCAATTTCATTCATGAGTGTTCTATAGTTTTCTGAGTACAGATTCTTTGCTTCTTTGGTTAGGTTTATTCCTAGATATCTTATGGTTTTGGGTGCAGTTGTAAGTGGAGTAGACTCCTTAATTTCTCTTTCTTCTGTCTCATTGTTAGTGTATAAATTGCAACTGATTTCTGTGCATTGATTTTATATACTGCCACTTTGTTGAATTCCTGTATGAGTTCTGGCAATTTGGGGTGGAGGCTTTCGGGTTTTCTGCATAGGGTATCATGTCATCTGCAAAGAGTGAGTGTTTAAGTACTACTTTGCCAATTTAGATGCCTTTTCTTTCTTTTTCTTGTCTGATTGCTGAGGCTGGCACTTATAGTACTATGTTGAATAACAGTGTTGATAGTGGACATCCCTGTTTCTGTAGCTGATCTTAGGGGAAAAGCTGTCAGTTTTTCCCCATTGAGAATGATATTCATTGTATGCTTTTCATATATGGCTTTTTTGATATTGAGGTATGTTCCCTCTGTCCCTACACTGTGAAGTGTTTTAATCAAGAAAGGATGCTGTACTTTGTTAAATGCTTTTTCTGTATCTACTGAGAGCATCATATAGTTCTTGTCTTTTCTTTTATTAATGTAGTGTATCACATTGATTGATTGGCAGATGTTGAACCACCCTTGCAGCCCAGGAATAAATCCCACTTGGTCTTGGTGAATAATCCTTTTAATGTACTATTGGATCAAATTGGCTAGTATCTTGGTGAGAATTTTTTCATCCACATTCATCAGAGATATTGGTCTTTAATTCTTCTCTTTGGTGTGGTCTTTGTCTGGTTTTAGGATCAAGGTAATACTGGCCTTGTAGAAAGAGTTTGGAAGCCTTCCTTCCATATCTGTTTTTTGAAACAGCTTCAGTAGAATATATATTATTTCTTCTTTAAATGTTTGGTAGAATTCCCCTGGGAAGTCATCCAGCCCTGGGCTCTTGTTTGTTGGGCGATTTTGGAATACTCCTTCAATGTCCTTGCTGGTTATGGGTCTGTTCAGGTTTTCTATTTCTTCCTGTTTCAGTTATGGTAGTTTATAGTCTCTAGGAATGCATCCATTTCTTCCAGATTGCCTAATTTATTGACATATAGTTGCTCATGATATGTTCTTATAGTTGTTTGTATTTCTTGGTATTGGTTGTGATCTCTCCTCTTTCATTCATGATTTTATTTATTTGGATCCTTTCTCTTCTCTTTTTGATAGGTCTGTCCAGGGGTTTATTAATCTTATTAATTCTTTCAAAGTACCAGCTCCTAGTTTCTTTGATCCGTTCTACTCTTCTTTTGGTTCCTATTTCATTGATTTCTCCTCTAATCTTTATTATTCCTCTTCTCCTGGTGGATTTAAGCTTTCTTTGTTGTTTTTTTCCCCAGCTCCTTTAGGTGTAAGTTCAGGTTGCGTATTTGAAACCTTTCTTGTTTCCTGAGAAAGTCTTGCATTGCTATATACTTCCCTCTTAGGACAGCCTTTGCTGCATCCCAAAGGTTTTGAATATTTTTTTTTCATTTTCATTTGTTTCCATGTATTTTTTAAATTCTTCTTTAATTTCCTGGTTGATCCATTCATTCTTTAGTAGGATGCTCTTCAGTCTCCATGTGTTGAGTTCTTTCCAAAGTTCCTCTTGTGATTGAGTTCCAGTTTCAAAGCATTGTGGTCCAAAAATATGTAGGGAATGATCCCAGTCTTTTGGTACTGGTTGAGATCTGATTTGTGACCCAGTGTGTGGTCTATTCTGGAGATTATTCCGCATGCACTCAAGAAGAATGTGTATTCTGTTGCTTTAGGATGGAAGCCCTGAATATATCTGTTAAGTCCATCTGGTGCAGTGTGTCATTCAAAGCCCTTGTTTTCTTCTTGATCCTCTGCTTAGATGATCTGCCCATTTTTGCAGTGAGTGGGGTGTTAAAGTCCCATACTATTAGTATATTATTATTGATGTGTTTCTTTAATTTTTACTAATTGCCTTATGTAATTGGCTGCTCCCATGTTAGGGGCATAAATATTTACAATATTTAGGTCTTCTTGTTGGATAGACCCTTTAGTTATGATATAGTGTCCTTCCTCATCTCTTATTACAGTATTTGCTAATTTGTCTGATACAAGGACTGCCACCCCAATTTTCTTTTGATGTCCATTAGCATGATAAATATTTTTCCACCCCCTCATTTTCAATCTGGAAATGTCATTGGGTCTAAAATGAGTCTCTTACAGACAACATACAGATGGGTCTTCCTTTTTTATCCTATCTGATACCCTGTGTCTTTTCCTTGGAGCATTTAGCCCACCTACATTTCAGAGTAGCTATTGAAAGATAAGAATTTAGTGCCATTGTTAACCTGTAAAGTCACTGTTTCTGTATACTGTCTCTCTTCCTTTCTGGTCTGTGTTACTTTTCTGCTCTCTCTTCACTTAAAGTATCCCTTTTAATATTTATCATAGGGCTGGTTTGGTGATCACAAATTCATTTAGTTTCTGTTTGTCCTGGAAGCTTTTTATCTCTCCTTGTATTTTGAATGACAGCCTTGCTGGATACAGTATTCTTGGTTGCATATTTTTCTCATTTACACCCTGAAAATATCATGCCAGCCCTTTCTGGCCTGCCAGGTCTCTGTGAACAGGTCTGCTGCCAGTCTAATGTTTCTACCCTTGTAGGTTATGGACCTCTTTTCCTGATCTGCTTTCAGGATTTTCTCCTTGTCTTTTATATTTGCATGTTTCACCATTATATATTGGGTTATTGACCTATTTTTATTGATTTTGAGGGTGTTCTCTGTGCCTCCTGGACTTGGATGCCTTTTTCCTTCCTCAGGTTGGGGAAGTTCTCCACTATAATTTGGGCAGCTTACATTTCTGAACACTTCCATATATATAGTCAAGTGTTATTAACACTTTGCTTCTTTCAGCCCTCTTAACAACCTAGTGTGGTATATGCTCTTAAAATGGGAGACTAAGGATGAGAAATTTTAAATTACTTTTCTAAGAAAACATAACGGTAGTCAAACTTCATATGTTTCTGGATTCAGTACACTTAACTGCCAACACTAGCCACCTGAATTAACAGCATCTAGGGAGAAATCCCCAGGCTTCCTTTTTTGAGGTTCATCTTGGTTTATGCATTCTCTCAAAGTTCACACTTCAAATTATTTATCCCCTCCAACTGTTTCGGTTCTTTTTAGCAGTTACACCAGTTCATAGCTTATTGGCACATGTGTAACACATGGCATCAATAGATGCTGAAATTTTTCATGAGATTCTATTTTATTGCATTTGCTCAGTACAATATAGTATTGTGGACTTACAATATTGATTGTGATAATCAGATATAGTTCATACAATCCTAGAATCAATATATCATGTCCTAGAGGACTTATGAAGCAAAATATTGTAATGTTACTGAAATTAATCTCTTAAAAAATACACATTCTGTGGTCTTTTTCATATACAATGAAATATGAAAGAGATAAAATTTCTGAAATCTATACTCATTTTTGTGTGCACTGGGTATAATTTTCCTCAAACAGTTTAGCTAAAATGGTGTATTTCAGTGCTTATCTACTTGAGATCCTTTTCTGGGTCTTCTAGATGGGTTAATGGATGCTAATAATGTCTGTTTCTGCTCTCGGTCCTTAATACAAAATCTTAGTCTTTGCATGACTATGCACTCAGAGTATAGGTTTTTAGTAGTGTTTATTTTACAATTGATTTTTTTTTAAGCTTTTGCTTACCTCTATTCAATACATCCCCTGGCAGTTTCAACTCAAGATATTATTTTTAATTATCAAATATCCTCACATAATTGGGATACTCATGATTTGCAAAATGTTTGCTACAATATTTTCGACTAGCCTTTTCTTCCCTGTCAATTCAGTGTTTAAACATTAGGAAATATCTCTTGATTCCATTGACTTTATCAGTATTGTGTGTCTAAATATTTCAGAACATACAAATTTGCTGTTTAACTTGTCATACCTGCTTTGAATTTGGATTACTCTAGTGTGGTCTGGAGCAGCAGTGGCAAGTGAAGTTCATCTATAGAATGAGCAGTAGTTATTTTTATGGAGTATTGGCCTCATCCTGGTCTAGAGACAAAAAGTGGCAAGATCTAATGTGACATATGTCATGGTTGGAAGGCCAAGTGGCAACTTGCGTGTATTAGCCACTTATGAAAGGGCCCATAAATTTTTTATTTTCTTATTTAAAATCTCACTTCTTTATTATTTAATAGAACTTGAATGTTATGGTCTAAATATGTCAATTTTGTATTATACAGTGTGAAATTTTAGTTGTCTAATAACAACAACATATTTCTACTGTGCTGGGACAGAAGTCTAAAATGCTGAGTCAGTAGTCTGGGTCAGTCTTTGAGCCATGTTTGTTGCTGTTAATAGAGGGAGCCAAGGCCAGTTATTGCCTGAATGAAGAGAATGTCAATCTCTCAGCCACAGCATGGTGTACTGAAAAAAGGTCAAGTTCAGAAAAAGAAAGGTACAAAGTGTCAAAGTGGACCAGCACCTAGAGATTCTTTACCCATCTCCAAGAAGGAAAAGTGTCATTTATCTTTTCCTAATGATGATCTGTCTCCATCTGATCCTAGCTGATTTTGCTCTTTTTCCTAATGGATGGTGCTTCTCTTATACACACACACACACACACACACACACACACACACACAATTGGAAAAAGGGTAATAATAGTACTCATCCTGAAAGACCCTTTTGACAATTTCATGAGATAACGTATGCAAAATACTTAGCATGGTCCCAGACATATTATAACAAGTCAATCAATGCCAGCTGTTAATACCATATTGTATCGATCAAAACCTTATAGTAGCATAATACATTATGATTCAGCCATTTCCTTAATCCTGTATCACTGCAACAGCCTTGGAATACCCAGCTGAATCTGAAGGATTTTCCTTTATGCATATTGATCTTTTTACATTACCCCTTTCCTCATTGCCAGTTGTCTTTTCAGAAATTTTTGGTGATTTTGTCTTGTCTAACAAATTAAATCTAAGCTCTCAGAGGCAAAGCTAGAAACTGTTCCAAATAATCCAATTAAGAAATGGGCAGAAGATCAGAGTAGACTTTTTCAAAGAAGACATATAGTCAACAGACACATGAAAAGATGTTCAGCATCACTACTCATCAGGGAAATGCAAATCAAAACCACAATGAGATATCACCTCACACCTGTCAGAATGGCTAGTATCAAAAAGATAAGAAAAAACAAATATTGGCAAAGACTGGGAAAAAGGGAACACTCTTTGCACTGTTGGTAGGAATGTAAACTGATGCACCTGCTATGGAAAACAGTATGGAGACCTTCCTAAAATTAAAAACAAACAAACAAAAAACCTGCCATGAGCTCACACACAGAGACACACAGACTGGAAAATCACTCAGCCATAAAAAGGAGAGAACTCTTCATTTGTGACAACATGGATGGACCAAGAGGGTATTACATACGCTAAGGGATATAACGCAGAAACAGAGTACTATATGATTTACTTATATGTGGAATCTTTTTTTTTTTTTTAAAGATTTTATTTATTTATTTGACAGAGATAGAGACAGCCAGCGAGAGAGGGAACACAAGCAGGGGGAGTGGGAGAGGAAGAAGCAGGCTCATAGCGGAGGAGCCTGATGTGGGGCTCGATCCCGGAACGCGGGGATCACGCCCTGAGCCGAAGGCAGACGCTTTAACCGCTGTGCCACCCAGGCGCCCCTATATGTGGAATCTAAAAAACAAAACAAAGGAACAAACAGCAGAAACAGACCCACAAACATGGAGGACAGATTAGTGGTTCCCAGAGGGGAGGTGGGTGAGGGCGGCAAAATGGGTGAAGGAGATTAAGAGGTACAAACGTCCAGTTATAAAATAAGTCATGGGTATATAAAGTACAGCATAGGGAATATAGTCAATAATATTTAATAACGTTGTGGTGACAGATGGTACCTACACTTTATCATGGTGAGCATGGTGATTCAGCTAGGAGCCAACTGTGTTGGCCTTTTGCTCTGTGCTGAGCCTGGAAGGATAGCCATGTTTATTCTCAGCAGGCCTGGAGGACTCTTGAAAGCTGAATCCTGTCAGCTCCCAGATCTTTGTGATATGGGAGACAGTTCCTTGGATATTAAAAAGTCAAGGCATTAGATGTGGGTCTAAACCCTTTGCTCACCAGAACCTGGGGGTTGTGGTATCCCCTCCTGCTTGTAAGGTGCTAAGCCGGGAGTGGGCTCCTGGTACAAGTATGTCTCAGCTTTTCCTGCCTATTCCAAGTGGGTGTTTTCTCAGTGACCCCTGTGTAGGAATCTCTTATCTAGTTTCTAGGTTTCTTTCAGAAGGAATTGGTTCATGTTTAGTTGATTATTCAGTATGTCCATGAGAGAATCCTCTGATCCCACTATGCTGCTGCTGTCATTCTAGAAGTAATGGCCTCTGAGAATATTGTATAAAGTACACCTCAAATGATCCAAAATCATCAAGAATAGTTCTCTAAGAATGCTGAGCAGTCTAAATGAAAAAGATTTCCATCAGGAAAGGTTAAAATACAACTTAAACATAGAATTGCTCAGCATAAATATATGGAACTCTCCCCACCCCCACCCCCCGCCCCAGAGTGGCTGGCTCAGTAGTTTTTACTCCACATGGTGCATTCACTCTGGAAGTGAAATGTTAGTTAATCTCTACCCTGCCCTGAAGTTCTTCAAAGATGAAGTGGTGCTGCACTTTCAATATACACTTCATGCTTCCAGAAGGAAGCAGTTTTTCTTACATTTTTCTTCAGGTCTTCAGACCTCCAAATATGAACATATTGATTCCCTCTTCTCCTCCTCCTCTTATATATATGCCAGTATTGTTTTAAGTTGGGGCTTTAAAATTATGCACATAAACATGAAATAAACGGAGAGTTCTATTTAAAGTAAAAAATATGGCCATTCAAATGTTGATGGCAAGTACCTTCATCACCAGGTTTATTGATGTTCATTTGCATTTGGAACTGCAATTGCTGAAAGCTAGTTGGAAATGGATTCTGTCAGAATTGTGGCACAGAAAAATCTTAAGGTTAACTTTAATTGTAACTTTCATGCTATCACTGTGCCAATCTTGCAGAATTCACGTCCTGAGACCCTGGTGTGTTTGGCGTCAGTAAAACTGCTTAGGTGATCTAATGGTAGTTTTTTAAATACCACAAGGATGATTTGATCCTTTTTGGTTATGATCTAGGCTTTTGTAACATTCAGTAGGTGACCAGTCAACCTATATATAAAGGTAATGAGAGTTTTTCTGATTTGTGAATCCTTATTAATGATTTTCAGGGTGAGACAAGAAATCTGGAACAATCTACTTTTATTTTATTTTATTTTTTTTAAAGATTTTATTTATTTATTTGACAGAGATAGAGACAGCCAGTGAGAGAGGGAACACAAGCAGGGGGAGTGGGAGAGGAAGAAGCAGGCTCATAGCAGAGGAGCCTGATGTGGGGCTTGATCCCATAACACCGGGATCACGCCCTGAGCCGAAGGTAGACGCTTAACCGCTGTGCCACCCTGGCGCCCCTGGAACAATCTACTTTTAATTATAAATTAGTAGCAGCTGAAATTCTTTCCTGAATTCGTTTTTCCTCTTTATCTTGCTATATTGCTAGAAATTCCTGTAATATTATTATCTCATAACTTAGGTAGGACAAATCCTTGTTAAGCAAATATTAGTTTCTGGAAGGGATAATACCTAAAATAATTTTGTGAAATAAAGAAAATGACTAAAATGGTCTCGACTAGTAGGCACAGGGTTGAAATGGGAAGCCCAGTTGAGTGTCTAAAGCATGGGTTGCCCCAGTTTGGGCAAGAGGTGGTCTGGTCCTGTGAACACATAGGAAAAGGTTTAGAAACATGAAGAACAGTGTCTCCTCTGTATGGAGTAATCTAAGTAAAATAGGCTTGGGAAGCAAATACTTCTTCCAGCATTTAAAGACAGATCTTAGCTAAAACAAAAACATTGTATATGTAGAATATATATATACAGAGTTACTTTTAGAAGAAATGATGTATTTTGCATAGATCGTAGAGTGTAGATTTAGGAACTATACACAAATAAATTTCATACTTCCATTTACATAAAGTTCCAAATCTAGTTTATGGTTTTAGGGGTCAGGATATTATCCCTGGGGATATAGTGATTAAAAAAGGGCAGGAGGAGGTCCCTGGTGCTGGTAATGGTCTTATTTCTGATCTAAGTGCCATATCCATTTTGGAAAATACATGGGCTATGCATATATGATTTGAGGACTTGTCTGCATCTGATGTTATAGTTCACAAATTTTATGTAAGAAAACAAAAAGCTAAATGAATTTTTAGAACTTTATTTTGTCTTTTCACTAAAATTCCTTTGTGTTTTACCAAAAATGTTTTCAAACTTTAATTAGTATAATCATAATGTTTCAGAAGAAGATTTTACTTTCTTTTGTTTTGTTTTGAATTTTAATGGGTAGTCTAATTTTTTTAAAGATTTAAAAAAATACTTATTATCTAGATTAAAACTTTATTAGAAATTGTATGGGAATAGGAATCATAAACCCTGAATTCTAGTCCTATTTTTTACCATTAGATTGCTCTGAGCATCCATTTCCCTGTTTGTCAGATGAGTATGATAAGTCTTGTTCTGCAACACAGAGGTTTTCAAATGAGGCTCAAATGAAATACTGTGACTAAAAATATTTCATAAACTACAGAGCCAAAAAAAATGTAACTTGAATTTGTTCCTTAGTCATATGTCAAAAATAAAACTGGCAGCACTTATTATTTTAAAAATGTATGTTTAGATTAAGTGAATAATTTTAAAATCTCTTTGCTAATATCTTCTGTTATGTAAATATTCAGTGCACTAAATTTCTGTGGGTTCTATAATGTGTAAGACCTGGCTCTTGCTAGTTTTTCATTCTTTGTGCTCTCCTACTCTATAATTCTCTGGTTTGGGAGGATTAAGCTGACTGATAAAAAACAAGGAAATCTGTCTTTTCTCTTGCCCATAACATATAATGTGCTTTATGCTGTTAACCTGCCCAAACTTCATTATTGACCCGATGAAAGAACATTAATTCCTCTCCTCTTTTTGCCAGCTAGTGGAGACATGTTTGCTCAAATATGATATATTCGTTATGTAAGAATTTTATTCTAAATAAAGATGAGAACTTGCAAGGAGGAAATAATAAGTAAAGTAAGCATGGAATCAAGCAATTTGGAAAAGCATTTTGGGAAGACTAAACTAAGCACATTTCATGCAGTGGAAATTAATTTAATTCAGCTACAAATGACTATTTCTCTGTCTCTCAAATGCTCTCCTTTTTAAAAAAATTTTTTTACTTATTTTAGAGAGAGGCAGAGAGAAAAAGAGCACAAACCTGGGGGAGAAGAGGGAGCGGGAGAGAGAATTTAAGCAGACTCCACATTGACTGTGGAGCCTGAGGCAGGGCCCAATCTCACAACCCTGAAATCACAACCTGAGCAGAAACCGAGTGGGACACATAACCAGCTGTGCCACTCAGGCACCCTCAGACTCTCTCCTTTAAGTATGGTTTCTCTCTCTTCCTGCCTCCCTCTGTCTTTCTCCCTCTCTCCTTCCCCCCCGCCCAGTAATAGCAAACTAAACCAAATGCTTCTCCTTCCCTTGCCTTATAAATTGGTTATTTTATAATAAGTAAGAAAATGTCTGAGTTGCAAAATAGGACATTATGCTTTGCCAAGTCAACAAAAATTTATTAGGATATTACAGTGTTGATGATACTGGGATAAAAATAATGATGAACAAAAATAGGTGGCCTTCAAGAATTTCATAATCTAGTTCAATTGGAGGAGGTGGTATCTGAAGATTGGTTTACTAGATAATCTAGATATCTAGAAGATATTTTGGTTGACACATATAGCAAGCAAATTTTTTTAAAGTTTGTCATGTTTTATTTATTTAGTGGAGAGTTTATAATTTACTTGCTTATCAAAACTATACTAAATCAATGAGAAGCAGTTAGTATGACAGAGTTTGCTCCCCATAACAACACAGTTAAGTTGATCTGTCAGATGGTTCAAAGTAAGACATTGTACTGATTTGGTGATAAAATTTCCATAGTCTAAACTCTTCTGTATTATGAATATATATGTAAATATTTATACACACACTATGTATATATGTATTTCTGTATATATACATATATATTGTATTTGTGTTCACACAAATACACACACACACACACACACACACACACACATACATATATAAAGTCTTCTAGCATTTATTTTCTTCCAAATTCATAGTGGTTTGTAGGAGAAGAGGAACGGGGAAATGAATGAAATGAACTAAGTCATGTTCATTGCTCTCAATACCTATTACTGTTATTAAATAGTAATTATTCTTCTCTACTCCAAATATACTATCTGCTTAAATCACCTTCCCAAATCCCAATTAAACTGATAATTCCCCATCCAAGCAAAACAACGTAGCTCATCCATATTTCAAGAGACTGAAGAAATAAAAGAGTGTGATCTCTATCAGATTTAGAAGTCTTGGCAGATGTAGGCAATAATAATTCACATTATTTTTATAATGTATCTAAGAATTGTTAAATCCTGTATATTGATATTCTCATTTAATCTTCTTCACAAACCAATGAGTAGATACTCATCCCATTGTATTAAGAAGACTGAATTTTGGGGCGCCTGGGTGGCTCAGTCGTTAAGCGTCTGCCTTCGGCTCAGGGCGTGATCCTGGAGTCCTGGGATCGAGCCCCACATCAGGTTCCTCCCCTGGAAGCCTGCTTCTTCCTTTCCCACTCCCCCTCTTGTGTTCCCTCTCTCTCTGGCTGTCTCTCTCTCTGTCAAATGAATAAATAAAATCTTTAAAAAAAAAAGAAGACTGAATTTTGAGATCTTTTAAGGTACCTTGTTTAAAGTCACTTAGGGCACTGTATGGAGTTGAAAATAGACAGTGTGGCAAATTGTACCTTACAAAAATGGCCAAAGTGATATTTCTGATAACACATAATCTTCTAAAACCTTGCTACTCCTCATCAAGAAGTATAATCCATACCAATCTCCACCCCTACTGGGAACCTTGGTCAGCTTGTGATGGATCTGTCCAACAGAGTGAGACTGACAAAAATCATGTTTTGCAACACCCGAGGCTCATTCATACAAAGGATGCAGCTTTCATCGTCTCTCTTTGTGTCACACTGGGAACCTAGCCTCCATGGTGGAGATTCAGGCCACATGGAGAGAACACATGTAAGTGTTCTGGCTGAGACCCACAGCTAAGGGTTCAGCTGACAGCATCAACCTCAAGAGTAAGTAGGCTTAGGTAGAGTCCTGTCCTTCGGTCTATCCATAGGAGGCCCCTTATATCATGGAGCAAAGATGAGCATCCCCAGTCTTTGGTGTCTGATTTCCTGACTTAAAGAATCCATGAGCATAATAAATGGTTAGTTTTGGAGTAATTTGTTATGCGGTCCTAGTAAATGGAATAGACAGTCTAATTCAAGCTGATATTTTAAAATATGGGAAAATATTGTTTCCATCAAGGAAAATTTGGCATAAGCTATGTTATGTCTCCAATTTTTAAAGGTTCAGGATATTCCCTGAAGCATAAAAATTATATACACAATTCTAGGCTACAGAACTTCACTGTTTGGGAGTCCTTCCTTCTCCCATTGTTACCATGGACTTCTAATTCCTTCAGGATCAGGAAGGGGAGGAGAGATCAAAGGAAAGCAGGCCCAAGGAAAAACCATTTAACATAGCTGAATCCTTTTGTCATTATTTTTTGTCTGCACATCGTCTGACTGGGAATATTTCCAAACACTGCTTCTTTTTCCTTGAAAGGGTTAATGGATTCCTTAGAGGCCCCCAGCTTCCTCCAAAGTGGAATCCTTTGCATTATTCAGTCATCTGACTAAGGTGGTGCAGCCTCTGACTGATTTCTTATAACCCCTTGAACTTTCTCCTTTGCCTGCTGACCACTGCTTACTCTTTCTGCTGGAGTAACCTTACCCACCACACATACTTCTTAGGATTCTTACAAGTTAGAGTTGGTTCAAGTGGAAATGCCACTTGAGTTATTTATGATGATCCATTTAAAATGTTATACATTTTTGTCTCATGTCCCTCAAAGTTCAGAATGCTCCAAATCACTCTCTTTTTTTTTAATGGACAAATGAGTGGCATTGAGTAGTCCCAGACTGTGTGACCTTTCTCATGTCAATAATCATAGTCAAAAGTTGAGGTGCCTGTCTTCCTTCTTACAGACAACTCCCTCTCTTCAAGTGGTTTACTTGAAGCTCCCTTTCTCTAAAGGGGTAGGAGGAGAATTTCCTCCTGTCATGAAAAACACAGACATATTCAGCCACAGGAGAGAAAGGGGCATGTGCTGCACACTTTATATAACAGATGGCTGAATTTACAGGTAGTTCCTAATGAATCACGAGCTTTTTGTCTTGTAGGCTGAAGATGGATAATGGGCTAATGAGGTGCCGGCTTTTGCTCCATATTAGCAAGTCCTTTATTTAGAGCAGAGGTATGCTTTGAAATCTGTGGTTTTTGGTTTAGATTAACAGCCAAAATTGTTAAGTAGAAAAAAAATCCCATTTTTAACACATCAAGTATCTTATGGTACATGGATAAGCTTAATATACCTTTTTATGTTTTGAGCAGTGTTAAAATAGAAATTGTGATGCCTTTTCTATTTCTTATGTTCCTTCCCACCCAGGGTTGATGATAATGATGATGATTTGTCTTAGGGATAGTTCAACAACCATAACCTGTAAGGAATATGAGGAAAATAAGATGGCAGGAGAACATGAGTTTTCTCCTGTGTATTTCAGATAACTTACAGAAGTAACTGTCACTAAAAATAGAAAAGATAGTTTGGGGCCATATTATTGATTATATTTACTATAAAATTCTAGATATCTTTTGAAATTTTTATTTGCAAATAATTTCAAACTTAAAAGAAAGTTATAAGTATAATACAGAAGTATTCCTATCCAGATGCACTTTTTAACGTTTTACTGATTTTACTGATTTTGCTTTATTATTTTTCGTCTATCATTATCAATATCTTATAATTTATCTATCATCTCTCTATCTCTGTCTATGGTAGGCAGGATTCTAAAGATGCCCTCCTTCTAGCCCCCAGATTCCTGTTTCTTGGTCATTCAATCAAACATTAATAAAGGTGGTACTATGAAGAGATTTTACAAATGTAATTAAAATCCTGCCCTAAGTCATTTAACCTTAAGATACAGATGTTATCCTGATAGGCCTTATATAATCATATGAACACTTTAAAAGTCAGAAGTCAGAGAGAGTGGAAGAGGGGATTAGAAAGATTCAAAGTGTAAGGATTCAGCATGTCATTGTGGATTTGAAGATAGGTTGTATACAAAGGAGCATGAGTGGCTTTAAAGAGCTGAGGGTTTCCTAGCTGACAGCAGGGAGTCATGGCACCTACAACCAGAAGTGGCTTATAAGTATCTTATTTATATTACTCTTCTTTTTCTGAATCATTTGTAAATATTACATCCCCTGGATATGTCATTCGGTAGTTTTTAAAAATAAGATTACTCTTTTAGTTATCAACTTAAGCAAATTTATCTTTGATGTAATAGTTTTATCAAATCTGTTATATTTCAGTTTTTGACGTAATAATGTTCTTGGTAGCGGGTTTTTTTTTTTTTTTTATTCTAGTAAACGTCCCAGCTGTGTCCTTGGGCACACCCCTATCACTTTTTTGAGGCGTTCTTTGTTTTCTGACATAATGACATGACCAGATTCATCTCGTCTATACCGTGACTTAGCCTGTCATCAACCTTCCCCCAAGAATACTTTGGAACCTTAGATATTTTAACTTAAGGGATTATACTGAGATTGTGCTGTAAGAACATCCCAGACTTTATTTGTATCCATATCTTACCTGTTTATTCAGTGTACATGGGACTGTGATATTTATTTCTGAATTGAAGCAAGCTTAGTCACTGGTAATCAGTGAATGTATTAATAATGGTAATAACAGCTGTCATTTATTGAATGTTTTTTTGTGCCAAACACTATACTTAGGACTTGTGTACTTCATTCCATTGATTAAGCCCTGTCCTTTAGCATTACGATAATTTTATTAAAGTTCAACATGGTCAAGTTACCAGCTCATGGTCACACAAGACAGAACCCCAGCCCTGTTCCCAACTCCAAAGATCATGTTTTTACATGCTACATACTGTGGCATTCCTTTTAGAAGTAATTCATCCTGCAGAGGTGTATGTATGCATATTCACTGTGCGTGTGTGGCAAATATAGATAGAAACGTGGGTAGATAGATGATAGACACATAGATAAATGATAGATAGATAGATAGATAGATAGATAGATAGATAGATAGATAGATAGAGTGGCCTGGGAGGTACATGGATTTTAGACACTCATAGAAAACATGTAAGTTTTTACAAGGGTTAGTTGTTTTTATTGCCTGAGGTCATGACTAAATGTATCATAAAGGAAAATTATCACTCACTCAATTTTTATTTCATCATGTATAGACATCACAGAAAATAAGAATTTGTTAATACTAATCCAGAGAAGGTATTTCCCTGGATTCACATTATTTCTTTTTTTTCTTTTTTTTTCTTTTTTTTCTTTCTAAGATTTTGTTTATTTATTTTTTATTTATTTGAGAGACAGAGAGAGCGCACAACCAGAGGGAGCTGTAGGCAGAGGGAGAAGCAGGCTCCCAGCTGAGCAAGGAGCCCGATGTGGGACTCTTCCCAAAACCCTGGGATCATGACCTGAGCTGAAGGCAGACCCTTAACTGACTGAGCCATCCAGGTGTCCTAGCATTATTTATTTCTTAATTCACAGCTAGCAATAGTTCCAACTTAAGTGAATGTAATTATATAAGATTTCTAAAACTGGGGATTAGTGTCGGACAAAAATGGATTTTTTAAATTCATATAGTCTTTGAATTTACTATTTTAAAACTCAATACATAGATTAATAGGGGGATTTATATTCATTTGTGCAAGGAAGAATGTCCAGAGTTTTTGAGGTCAGTACTGCTGGAAGGCTGGTCATGGACTGCCATGGTCTGTGAAGTGTTTGTCACTGGCTCACATGATAAATTTAGAAAGTGAGAGTAAACATTTGGAAAGTGTTATTGATATTAACATTCTCATTATACATAAGCATGTGGTCATTTTTGTAGTACTTTGTTATATGTTTAAAAGTATCAGTCCACCATGGGTCAGAATGTAAACAACAACAACACACACAAAAGATCATAGATTGCAGAGTTTGTAAAGTAATAATCTATAGAATAGAAAATAAGGTCCAAAGTAAAGGTCCACCTCAAATATAAATATAAATATAAATATAAATATAAATATAAATATAAATATAAATATAAATATAAATATAAATATATAATAAGATTCTTACTTCCTACCTGCCAAATCTCCTTGGTCTCTTCTCAACTCAATTGTTGGACAAAAATCAATTTTTATTTCAATATTTTAAAAAGGTTATTGTTACCCATGCTTCATAGCTTCCTCTGAATTTCATTCAAAGTCTGCATCATAGTGTGAGGACATCAGAGAACTAGCTCTTGTCCAATTCACAAGCTGTTTTGCAATTGAGAACTAAAGAAACATCAAGGACACAGAGTTCACTGAGAAAATTAACCAATGTCTTGTGAATAAAATGTGTACATAAAGCACACAGCAATATCAGATTGAGTTAGGCAGTTGGCAGGATAAGGAAATCAATAGCATCTTGGCATGTTGATGAGAAATGCTAACTGATTTATGGCATCATTCTGAGCTCTAGACACCATTTACTGTATTTTTTATTGTTTTTTTTCCTATAAAAGCATTACATGACCATCATACAAAAATTTAAAATTATAGAAAGCAATAATGATTAAAATGATAATCACATGTATTCTTACCACCCAAGATAACTGTTTGCAAGATTGTATCCAATCAAACGTATATAAGTATTTCTTCTTTGTCAATTGGTGTTATTTATGTTCATACACTTTTTTCCTGCTATTCACTTTATTTTTTCCCTTTTTTTAAATTGAAGTATAATTCACATACAATGTGACATTAGTTTCAGGTTACAACATAGTGATTTGACAGGGTCTATGCATTATGTTATGCTGACAAGAGTAGCTACCATATGTCACCACACAACTCTATTACAGTGCATTGACAATATTCCTGGTGCTGTACCTTTCATCCCTGTGACTTATTCTTCCGATAACTGAAAGCCTGTTCCTCCCCTCCCCTTTATCCCTTTTTGCCCATCCCTTGCCTCTGCTCTGGCAACCATCTGTTTTTTTCTCTGTATTTATGGGTCTGTTTCTGCCTTTCGTTTGTTCGTTTGTTCCTTCGTTTGTTTTGTTTTTTAGATACCACATTTAAGTGAAACCAAGTGGCATTTGTCTTTCTCTGTCTATTTCACTTAGCATAATACCCTCAACAGCCATCTATGTTGTTGCAAATGGCAAGATCTCATTCATTCTTATGGCTGAGTAATATCTTATTGTATATACATACCAGGTCTTTATCCATTCATCTATTAAAGAACATTTGGGTTGTTTCTATGTCATGGCTATTATAAATAATGCTGCAATAAACATACGTGCATATATCTTTTCACATTAATGTTTTCATTTTCTTTGGGTAAATACCTAGTAGTGAAATTACTGGATCATATGGTATTCCTATTTTTAATTTTTTGAAGAAAATCCATACTGTTTTCCACAGTGCCTGCACCAATTTGCATTCCCATCAACAGTGCAGGGGGGTTTCTTTTTTTTCTCCACATCCTTACCAACACTTGTTAACTTCTTGTATTTTCAATACTAGACATTCTGACAGGAGTAAGGTGATATGTCATTGTGGTTTTGACTTGTATTTTCCTAATGATGACTGATGTTGAGCAGCAGTGTCTGATGGTCATCTATATGTCTTCTTTGAAAAAAAGTCTATTCAGGTCCTGTGCCCATTTTTAACTGGACTATTTTTCTTTCTTTCTTTCTTTCTTTCTTTCTTTCTTTCTTTCTTTCTTTCTTTCTTTCTTTCTTTCTTTCTTTCTTTCTTTCTTTCTTTCTTTCTTTCTTTCTTTCTTTCTTTCTTTCTTTCTTTCTTTCTTTCTTTCTTTTGGTGTTGAGTTGTGTAAGTTCTTTATTTATTTTGCATATTAACCCCTTATCAGATATATCATTTGCAAATATCTTCTCCCATTCAGTAAATTCTTTTTGTTTTGATGATGGCTTCCCAGGCTGTGCAAAAGCTTTTCATTTTGAGATAGTTCCAGTTGTTTGTTTTTGCTTTGGTTTCCCTTACCTGAGGAGACATATCTAGAAAAATATTTCTATGGCTGATGTCAAAGAGATTACTACCCATGTTTTCTGCTTGGAGTTTTATGGTTTCAGGTCTCACATTAGGTCTTTAATCCACTTTGAATTTATCTTTGTGTATGGTGTATGAAAGTAGTACAGTTTCATTATTTTGCATGTAGCTGTCCAGTTTTCCCAGCACCATTTGTTGAAGAGACTGCCTTTTCCCCATTGTATATTCTTGCCTCCTTTGTCATACATTAATTGACTATATAAGTGTGGGCTTATTTCTGGGTTCTCATATTGATCAATGTGTCTGTCGTTGTGTCAGTGCCATACTGTTTTGATTATTATATAGCTTTGTAGTATATCTTGAAATCTAGGATAGTTATACCTTCAGCTTTGTTGTTCTTTTTCAAGATTGCTTTGGCTGTTTGGGGTGTTTTGTGGTTCCCTACATAATTTAGTATTGTTTTTTCTAGTTCTGTGAAAAATGCTGTGGTATTTTGATAGGGATTGCATTGAATCTGTAGGTTGCTTTGGGTAGTATGGCCATTTTAACAATATTAATTCTCATATTGAGCATGGTATGTGTTTCTATTTGTGTTGTCTTCACAGCCAGTTTGTGTATATTAATTTTGCATGCTGCAACTTCACTGAATTCATTTATTACTTCTAACAGTTTTTTTGTGAATTCTTGAGGCTTTTCTATTTATGTAAATATAGAAAGTATCATGTCATCTGCAAATAACAAAAGTTTAACTTCTTCCTTACCAATTTGGATGTCTTTTGTTTCTTTTTCTTGTCTGGTTGCTGTGGCTAGGACTATGTTGAATAAAAGTAGTAAGAGTGGACATCCTTTACTTCTTCCTGATCTTAGAGGAAAAGCTCTCAGTTTTTTACTATTGTATGAGGTTGGCTGTGCATTCTTCGTATCTGGCCTTTATTATGTTGAGGTATGTTACCTGTTCTTTAGAATAGTTTGAGAAAAATAAGTATTAACTAAGGTTTTATGTGTACATAAATTTTGGTGGCAGTTTTTTTTACCTGCTACCAATAGTCATTTTTTTCTTATGTAATCAAAAGTTTTTCAAAAATATGACTTTAAAGATCTGCGTAGTATTTCATAATATATTTAACAATTTTCTCATTGCTGAACATTTATTTTTCTATTTATTAGAGGAAGCAGCATTATTGTATATACATATTTGCCTGAATTTCTGATTATTACTTATGACCAATTTTTAAAACAATTATCATTTTATTGAATTATATTTATTTCCTATTGGAACATTGTATTTTATTTATTTTTGAAAGCCATACTTTTCTTTTATTCAAGTAGTTAATACGTAGTTTGCATCATTGAAAAATAGATATAAATTATTTCAATTCAGTTCTTAAAATTGAACCTGTATATGCACATGGTGATATACATTATAATACAGAAATGCTTATTAAAAATATTTATATAATACTTCTGTCCACAAACAAGCCTCCCATAAAATAAATAAAACTTTCAATAGTTTGTTTTTAGTTCTTGTGATTACTTCCATAATGCTAATGATACTCTTTTTAAAAAATATTTGTTCATTTATTATTTTAGAGAGAGAGAGAGAAAGAGAGAGAACCAGGGGAAAGGCAGAGGGAGAGGGAGAGGGAGAGAGAATCTCAAGCAGACTCCCTGCTGAGTGTGGAGTCTGGGCGGAACTTGATCCCAGGACCATGAGATCATGACTTGAACTGAAATCAAGAGTTGGACGCTTAGCTGACTAAACCGCGCAGGCACCTCAATGCTATTCTTTTATAGTTATTTCTTTATCTAGATACATTGGCATTTTTTATAGATTCTTGCTATGAGAGATGGGGTTTCTCACTCTTATGCTTCCTCCCACCTACTTCCTCTATTTTTGAGTTATATATATTTTTTTGCTTTTTTTAAACATGTACAAAGGACCCCTGCTTGAATGCCTAGAACTCCAAATTATTCTTTCTTTTTTATTGATTATTTCTGTAACCCTATACAGTACAATTAGGTCATTTGTTCTTGTACCCTCCACTGTGGCTAATGTGATGACTCCTCACTATGTAAAATGGATAGTTGCCCTTATAATCTCACCACCTATTTCATCATTTTTAAATGTCTACCCTCTGTTCTTTATACTTTTAATTTTATATTCTCAGGGATGAAGAGGTTTATATTTTGTTCCATATGCACAAAATTCAGTTTTCTAACCTCTGTCTGTATGTCAATACTAAGAGATGTCAAATAGAAATAAATATTTTATTAGTATGAGAGAATAAGGAAATTGGATGCATGTAAGAAAATATAAGAGATTATTTAACATATGTCCCTTGGGAATTACAAAAAGAAGACTGGGGAGACAAGGTAGAAGAAAGGATTGAAGAGACAAGGGAAAATATTAAGAGTTAAAGATGTAGGAGTCCACAATTTTTCTTCCCCAAAGTTATTATGTCATTCTAGGCCCTTTGCATTTCTGTTAGAAATTTAGAATACATTTGTCAACTCTAGAAAAAAAAAAAAAAAGCCTGGTGTAATATTTATTGGGATTGCATTGAAGCTATAGGTCAATTTGGAGAGAAGTGCTTTCTTGACAATATTGATTTTTTTTGTCTCATGAACATGGAATTTATCTCATGTACTTAGATCATCTTAGATTCCTCTAAGCAAAGTTTTGGAGTTTTCAGTGTATAGGTCTTTCACATCTTGTGGAAAATCTATCCCTAAGTATTTGGTAATTTTGGTACTATTATAAATGATATTTTAAAATTTCCACTTGTCTGTTACTACTGGATAGAAATACTGTTGATTTTTAGAATATAGATATTGAATCCTATAACCCTGCTAAACTCACTTATCAGTTCCAATATTTAATCCCAAGATTCCATAGGATTTTCTAGATTGACAATTGTGTCATCTCTTACTGAAGACAGTTTTACATCTTTCTAACTTTGACGACGTTTTATTTCTTTTTTTCTTTTCTCATTGCACTGGCTAGAACCTTCAGTGCAATGTTGTATAGAAGTGGTGAGAGCAGATAGTCTTGTCTTCTTCCTGTTATTAGGAACAAAAAAATTCAGTCTTTCATCATTTTTTTAAATGATTTTATTTATTTATTTGACAGAGAGAGAGACAGCCAGCAAGAGAGGGAACACAAGCAGGGGGAATGGGAGAGGAAGAAGCAGGTTTCCCAGCGGAGCAGGGAGCCCAATGCGGGGCTGCATCCCAGGACTCTAGGATCACGCCCTGAGCCGAAGGCAGAGGCTTAAGGACTGAGCCACCCACTCGCCCCTCAGTCTTTCATCATTAAGTACAATGTTAGCTGTAGGATTTTTGTAGATGCCTTTATTAGGTTTAGGAAATTCTCTTCTACTACGGGTTTTGTGAGTTTTTACCAGACCTGTATTTTAGATTTTACAGGTTTTTTTTTTAAGTATTGAGATTTTTATTATTTGTAAACTTTTAAAATCTTTTAGGTCTTCTTTTCTATCAGAGAGAAATCTGCAAGTTAATATGTATTGTCATAGTGTTTGAGCCGTAACAAAATGTAATAAAATCAAAGACATGTACATTGTTTTGGAGAATGGCAAAGCAAAATTTGCACCAAAGTTAAATAGACAGGAAAACTTTATTCAAGGCTATTGCAGTAGGGTAAAGAGTCAGAGCTGAAGTCTGAACTTAGCTCCACTGAAACAGAAGGTAAGGAGAGCTTTTAATTCTGAGGTGAATGAGTGGAAAAATATTGGAGGATGTTAGTGGGGCGATTGATCAATGGAATATGTTATCCCTGAGTTTTCAAATGTTTTCTGTCTGTAATTAGGCCTGCTGTTTTTGCTAATTGACACCCATTGAAGTTAGGCTGCTACCTTCCCACAGGTACTGGGAGAAAGAGGCTCTATTTTCCTTAAATTTACGTTTCAAAGGAATGGCTCCCAGGTCCTTGAGAAAAATATTCCTGGGTCATAAAACTGGCTAGAGGCTTTAAAAATCTTTTACATGCATCACAAAACAGACCTAGAAGGAATATTACAGTAACAGCTTTTCTGCAGTAAATGTTCTATGAAAAGCAAGGTCAGGGACCTAGACTCAGAAAGAAGCCTGTCTAATGTTTAGTCAAGCTGACAGGAACCTAAGGCCATCTTGGTCAAAACTAAATATTCCTCGTGTAGGCTTGTTAAACAATGATCCTGTATGACATTGAAAGGACTTGCTGACCACCTTTTTGATTTGCAAATTTTGGATAAGTTTCTTTGTCTTAGCCTATGTTTCAAGAATCACGTAAAGTGAGAAATGATTATTTCTTTGACCAGAATGGTGGTGGTCATGGTGATGATGACAGGTAGTCAAAGTTTTAAATATATATTTTAAATTAAAATTAAAAAAAAAGATAAGCAGAAAAGACTTTCTGACTTAATGACTGTGGGGTATTAGAAAATGAATGGAATCAGTGAAGACATAAATCTTTTTTTATCTGACCCCTGGAAGATTGGTGTTTTCATTAATTATAATTTCATAGAATTAGTTATCAGAAATTATAATTTCATAGAATTGGTTATCAGATCAAACCATGTCTTGCCCTGCATACTATCTATGAGTTTTTTCCCCTACAGTATGTTGGTCCCCAGGAATATTCCCTTACCACCATTTCATATCTAATGCTTAGACTTTCTTCAAGAACCTTCTTTTATGCTGTTTTTTCAATGAAATCATTTCTGTTATCCCCAGCCTGATAGGATGATGAAGGTACTATTATTGATATTTCTATTGTTACTAACATTTTCAGTGGTTATACACTGTTCTTGGTACTATACTAAGTCCTTTACATTAATTGTCTAATAAAATCTTTATAGAAACTCAGTGAGATGGTGTTGTTATTTATTTGTTTTTACAAATGAGAAAACCAAGATGTTGTCACTCTTAGAGATGAGGGTACAAAACCAGAAATGGTGGCACCAGTATATTTGTTCGGTTCTGTTTAACTCCAGAGGACTGATCTCTAAAACTTCTAGAATGACTAATTAAATGCAATATTGATGAATGACTATTTGTTCTGTAGCCTGTGTTTAGTTTCCCCTGAGGTGATTGCATTTGCAATTTAATTAATCCTGTGCATCCATCCTTTCTTTCCACCAATTGCCCCTGTGGTTACTGTTACTCTACACTGTTCAATTCTGTTTTGCTTTATAGTTCTCTACTGAATCATATTTAAAAGAAGAGTTGTTTCTTTATTCCAAATAATATAGCAAGATCCCATGGCAAATTATTTATATAAACCAAGTGGGTTTTATTAAAGGTCATATTTATCTAATTGATACTTTTTCTGCTCACTCACATTGTTTATTATCTAATTATTTATTTAGTTGTATTAATACATTTCATAATGAGAGTAATATACACTGTTTTGGAGAAATAGAGGTAGGAGGAACTTGAACATCATTTGATACATCCTTGTGCCCAAAGAAAAATTCCCTGCACAGCCTCCCTGACAAAGCATTGTTCTATTTCTGATTAATTATGGCAATGAAGGGAAACACAGAATGCCTCAGTGTATCCAGTTTTGCTATTGAATGAATTTATGCTTGCTATATGCTGCTACGTTGATAGCAAACATGACAACTCACATATGGCACCAGAATAATGAGCTAGTCATTGGTCCTTCCCTGCATTGATTCCAGTCAATTATGATTATGGATTTGAAGCTGGACTCTTGGTTCCTGGACCTGTTTTGAAAGCATGAACAGAACTATAGTTGTATTAGTTGCATTATTAACTTAGCTCCATGTTCTGTTTTGTTCCCTACTTAATTATATTTTATGTACCTCTTAACCTCATGCTTGATCAATCACTAATTTTGCCTTTTTTACCCCTACTTCCTGTTTACCCACTGATTATAGAAACCTAATGGGTATCTGATCATACCAGGTTCCAAATAGTGCCTCATTGTTATTGGATGTACACCTCCAGATTGTTTCAAGAGACCGCCCCCCCATCAAGGTTTCAAGAAACCTCTTACCCTGCTCTCATGTATATAAGCTATCCCTAGACTCAGTAGTGCAGGGCAGCTTTGGGAATGATCTCCTGACTTCTATTGGGCTGCCCTTCTGATGATAAAGCTTTCTTTGCTTCAAAACTGGTATCTCAGACATTGGCTTACTGTGCATTGGGTGCATGGACAAGTTTGAATTCAGTAACAGATTCATGAACACTTGGTTTATTGACACTGATCACTGTATAGACAATGTTCTGAAATACCCAAGGTGTTTTTCCGTATCATAGGCTCTCTGTGGTCTCTTGATAGACAAGTTCTGTCCTTCTCTTTTGATCTCTGTTTCCTGTACAACCTTAAGTCAGTCTTTTCCTGTTTTGGAGCTGGTAAAGATCTCTTCTATCCATCTTAAATACTTTTTATTTCCTTTGTTGTGGTTATTCTAATTCATAGCATTAGGTATGAGATGATATTATATCTTGCTCAAACTGGAAGGGGAAATGTAAAGTTTAGTTTTAGCTGGAACTTCTGCTACACATGTAGTTGATCCTCATTATTCACCATAGTAATGTTCTAGAAAGTTACCATAGACACTGAATTGTTGAGGACAGAACTTTGGCTCCTGGGGGAAATACAGGGTTGAGTACTTGCAACTGAAACACCATTTATGTTAGGTCTCTTCACTGTTGAAAGCCTACTCTTCCATAAACCCTTCCCTGAATAACATTTAACAGGTGTTATAAAGATTCTTCCACAATCTTTGACTTGTAGAACTTGCCTCACCAGTCGGTTTCACATTTTTCATGCTGTATTACCTTTTGAAATGTCCAAGCCAGGCAGCACTGTCTGAGAAGAGTTTAGCATTTTCCTGATCCTGATAATGTGACTGTAAGTTTCTTTGCTTTCAGCTTTACAATAATGCCGTCCACTATGCTTTTTCAAAACTGGGTCATCACCTCATGAATTCACAAATTTTAGCCACACTTTTTTATCTTTTCTGTAGCTTCATCATGCATTGTAGTTGTTACCTTAGCACTTTCTGGAATTGTCTCATTGATTAGTGAATTTGTTTTTTTTCCGAATGTACCTTATTGATTCATTAACATTGATTGAACTCCTAGCCAACAGCACTGTAATTCATGCATGAATGAAGCTTCTGTAACACATGTATTTTTTCCATAAACCATATCACAGCCTTGGATTTAGGACCACCAGACAACACTTGAGGATGATGCTGGGGAAACTTTTCAAACAGTTAAATCACCAAGAAAAAGCACAAAAATGTGAAAAACATGGCCCTATATAAACTGAGGAAAGGACATGAGAGCAGAAACAAGAAGCGAGAGCTTTGCTTTATTTGACCGGGAATGTTTGTGTCCAGCAATTCTGTGCCTGTCCATGAATAACAAATAGTGCCCAAGTGTTGGTTTGGAGGCTCCAAATAAATTTTAGTGAGTAAGCCAGTTTTAAAATGTGGAATTTGCAAATAATATGGATCAACTATATTAGAATCCAAGGATATGAGCCTTCAGAATGAAAGATTATACCAAATGCCCTGCCTAAAACCCTGTGCTGGGACAGATCATTGTGAGATTTCAGAACATTTAGCTTAAGATTCTAAAAGCTTCCAGAGAGCTAAAAAGAGTTTTCTCCTGAAGGTTATGTAGATCAAACATGTCATGACAATAACTAAATACCCTTGACTAATTAATTAAAAAAAAATCTATTTAGTGGCACCTGGGTGGCTCAGTCAGTTCAGTGTCCAATTCTTGATTTCAGCTCAGGTCATGATCTCAGGGTCATCAGCAGGGCGTTTAGCCTGCTTGAGTTTCTCTCTCTGACCCTCCCCCTGCCCCACCACACACATACACTCACTCACTCTCTCTCTAAAACAAAACAAAACAAACTTTCTATATTGGAAATATAAAAATATAAGAAGAAATTAACCCAACTAATTGTTATTTTTTGAACAGAAGGTATAAACCAGTAAGAGAAAGAGATGACCAGGAGGAAAAATGGCACCTTTCATAGAAAAAAATCCAAATAGCCAATTAATGAATTAAAAAGCTGTTCCACTTCATTTGTGACAGGAAAATCAGTGCTGTGTAGTTATAAGGATATGTAGTGACAGAATCTCTTGTACACTTCTCTCTGGGTGTATAAATCTGTACAGCTACTCTGGTTAGCATTTTGGCATTATCTAGTTAAGTGAAAGCAATGCATATCTATAACCCAACCAGGATACCAGGATAGATAGAGAAGAATGTTAACAGCAGCACTGTGCATGATAAAAATAGGAATCAGCAAAAATGACCATCAAAAATAGAATGGATGAGTAAGCTGCATAGTCATATAATGGAATACTGAACAGCAATGGAAACAAATTACCACTTCACAAAACAACGTGGATTAAGTCTCTCAATCATAAGTTTCAGTGTAAGAAGCAACACACAAAACAACATAGTTTGAGTCAATGTTTATAAGATTCTAAAACAGAAAAATAAATAATGTCTTAGGGATACATATGTAAATGGCAGAATATAGAAAAAAATCAATAAATGGTTTTCATTCTTGTGACTATAGTGGATAAAAAAGAAAAGAGAAAGAAGTCTGGGCTTAGGGTTATGGCCAATTTTTTGACATGATTATAAGGATGTTGACCTTATTTATTATACTTCATGATTTCAGTATTTTACTGTGTATGTATTACATTTCACAACTGAAAAAAGTTAATAAAAGTTTTTATAAAACTCTGCATTCATGTGCCCTTCTGAAGGGAAAAATACTGCTTAAAAATGAAATGCAGGGTGCCTGGGTGGCTCAGTTGGTTAAGTGTCTGCCTTCGGCTCAGGTCATGATCCCAGGGTCCTGGGATCGAGTCCCACATCAGGGTCTCTGCTCAGCAGGGAGTCTGCTTCTCCCTCTCCCTCTGTGTTCTCCCTCTCTCTCTCTTTCTCAAATAAGTAAAATCTTTAAAAAAATGAAATGCAGTCCACCTCAGGTTGTTCAAACTGAATTATGCTAAAATGACTGGTAGTATATGAATAACCTTAAAATTTTAGGGGGAAATCTCATTAGAGAACAACTTAAATGCTATAAATTTGACAAAGTAGAAATAATGATGAATTTCCAAACATTGTATTGGAAGGTAAGAGATGGGAAGTTGGGAAGAATTATAACTGACAATTTTCTCAATTTTCATACCTTGCAGTCAGTACTGAGGTGTGAAATATAAACATGGAGTCCAAAAAATAGTTTGGTCCATATCTTAATGTTGCTTCCTTTTTAATATTAGAAATATTTTTTTCAGCAGTTACCATATTTTTGTGGAAAAATATTCAGAAAACTTTTACCTTGGTTATCTCATTTTAGTTGCATTCAGATAGTTAAAATTTAATATTTTTAAAGTAGAAACATTTATTCTGTGATTGAATTACGTAAAAAATGAGTTCTGCATGCATATACATTGGAAAGAGGCTTACACTGACAGATTCCAGGGGTACCGAAGCTTAATAATTGTTTTGTTATAATCCTTTTTTTTCTTTCCTCTCTTCTTTATATTTCTCAGTAGGACCTCCAAAATGAACTAGTATTGGGTACCTGGGTGGCTCAGTTGGTTGAGTGGCTGCCTTTAGCTCAGGTCATGATCCTGGAGTCCCAGGATCAAGCCCTGCATTGGGCTCCCTGCTCAGTGGGGAGTCTGCTTCTCCCTCTGACCCTCCCCCCACCCGTGCTCTCTCTCTTTCACTCTCTCTCAAATAAATAAAATAAATAAATAAATAAAATATTAAAAAAAGAAAAGAACTAGTATTTAATAAAGGGTTGACATCTCCCTTCACAGCATAAAGTTTTAAAGATTATTTTAAAATAAAACATATAAATATATATGCTTGTAGATGTGTTTATACACATTTGTTTACATATTATACATTGTTTACATATTATATACAGAAACTTTTAGCAGGAATATCCCTTTTAAGGAGGATTAGAGAACTAAGAACAGCAAAGATTAATGGATCACAGGAGTAAATGGAGAAGGCTTCCAGTTCAACCACAAAAAAACATGTGACTTCAGCATTCACCATCTGATATGCCTAAGTAATTTGCCTTTAATGAGATGCTCACAACTACACATGGCAAACACTTAATTGTTATAAATGTTTTGAATTTCATTAATGTATTAAAATATGCATTTTTGCAAAAATATATAGACAGAATTGTAAGAAAATTTGTATATAAAATGTTTTTCATATAGCACCTGCATTTGTATATTGAATATGTGTGTGTGTATGTTACATATATAATAATTTTAGAAGAAAAGTTTTTATTAATGTGGTTTTATGGGGATATTTGATGTAGAGTATCTATCTAGTTAATATAAAGTAGATCATTGATTGAAGAATACACATTCCAGCCATGAAATGTTGAGACAGAAAAGAGAATGAGGATCCAAATTACAACTCATTGAGAAGTGAGCCAAGATCACAGCTGGATTTCAGCTGTAGTATTTCTCAGATATTATTATTTTGATTTTCTCCATTCTTTCCTTGTGGAATGCCTATTAGATTTTACTTTGGACTACTGGGTGAGATCATCTCTGTTTTACATTTATTTCTCTCATTTCCGTATTTTTATCGAAAGTAGTTTCCATTCATTTTTTTAAAGGATTTTATTTATGTATTTATGTATTTAGTTATTAAAGAGACAGAGAGAGAGAGCATGAGCCGGGGGATGGAGAGGGGTGGAGGAGGAGGGAGAGAGAATTTCAAGCATACTCCTGTGCAGAGCACGCTGCCCCATGCGCCCCTCCATTTATTTTAAAGTAACATTTATTTCATAATTTCTGTAAATTTTCAGGAGAAAAGTTTTTGTTTGTTTTTCTTTTTTCACTAACATGTTATTCTTGTTTTATGGGTTGAATATTTTATAAATTTCTTTGAGGATCCTTCCTAGGGTTTCCGCCTAAATTCTCTGCTCCCTGGAAAATTCTTGCTTGGGAACTCTCCCTTCTGGGTGGAGCTGATCTCCCTCCATCTGGGCCTCATGTCTGTGTGCTTAGTTGGGGAACCAGCTTCTGTGGAGATTATCCCTAAATTCCAGAAATTACAGGTCTTTGCTTGGGAAATATTAATGTTCTCCTCAGTAGAATTTGTCTCTCATGTTATTTTGTCTCTGAGGAAATCATATAACTGCTGAGCAATTCTTGCATTCTGGATGAGGAGTAGCATGGGGCCAGTTGGCCTTTCCATGCAGTGAATCTTCATTTTTTCTGCCTCAGGTCAATCCCACTTTCTTTAGTATCTGGCCGTTCTGATACTGAAGCTTTCCAGGTTTCTGCCAGACCAACTTGCTCCTTTTGGATTATATCCACCTTACAAACTCAAAGACACGTTTTTCTCAGGCCCACTTTGCTGTTTACTGTTACTGCTTCTTTCTTTCTTTCTTTCTTTCTTTCTTTCTTTCTTTCTTTCTTTCTTTCTTTCTTTCTTTCTTTCTTTCTTTCTTTCTTCCTTCCTTCCTTCCTTCCTTCCTTCCTTCCTTCCTTCCTTCCTTCCTTCCTTCCTTCTTTCTTTCTTTCTTTCTTTCTTTCTTTCTTTCTTTCTTTCTTTCTTTCTTTCTTTCTTTCTTTTTTCCCTCTTACCTTATACTGATGGTCTTCTCATGCTCTTCTTAGTTAGAGGTTTATACCTGTATGCCCTATTTATTATCATTTTACGGGAATTATGACAGAGAAGGAAAAGGCAGATTTGTTCAATCTTCTATTTTTTATTGACTGTTCAGAGACTGAGAAGCTAATGTGCTTTGTAGTAAGCGAAAGTAGATAAGACTCTGGAAATTGCATATGAGGGGGTAGGAAAGACCACTTGAAATACTTGAAATGTGTGTTCCAGGAAGATCGGGTAAGTCACCTGAGCTGGGGAAGAGATAATTGACATAAGTTGAAAGCTTGTGGAAAAGTGGAGTGCCTCTAACTTAATATTTTTAACCCATATTCTAGGAGCCTGAAAATACTTTTTAAAATAGGGAATAGGATGTGAAATCCTAACCAACTTTTTCTAGTGGGATACAAGTTGTGTTTTTTGTAGAATGAAGCCACATTTTTGTCCTTGATGCCATTTATTTTAATAATACTAAATTTATTTTTAAAACAAAGTCTCTATATACTTTAGATGCTAGGCAAGAGAGACCTCCAAACTGTTAGAGCATTCAGGTCCATGATTTAATGCTGGCTGAAATGAGGACATAAATTACCCATTGTATCATTATTTTTCCACCAAGAAAAAAATAGAATTAAAGCTTTGTACTTTGTCGGCTTGTCTCCTGGGTAACGGAAGAGGAGGCTGAACCCGAATAAATGTGATGGGAGGGATACAGTGATTCAGGTCCATATTGAGTTGTGGTTGTAAGAGAAATTTACACACTTAATATTCAGATAAAATTAATGGCTTTCAAAATTTTGTCAGCAGAAAAGCCATTATTCATGATGCTCAAAAGCAAAATAACCACCTGCTGCAATCTTATCTTGGCATGGCAGAAGAAATGTTGTACTAGAAGGAGCAAGACCGTAAGTACCATTTTATTTCTGATAGATCAAACATCAGGATTTGCCAGAGTCTTACGATACTTTTGAAAGGAGAATGTTTCTTTTCAGAAATTGATCCTAAATCCATGTGTATTTATATCGTTGAGTGTTTAACCAATGAGGTTTTCCCAAGATGTTACTTTTATCCTAAATTTACATTATCCTGGATCACTTGATTACTGGCCCATGCTGTAATCTCATACAGTGATTCAACATGTATAATAACCTGCCCTCAAAATGTATGCATAAATAAATTGATTACGAGAAATTAATGGATATGTGACATAAAATACATGAACATAAAGAAAATTGTGAGTTCAGAGGAGGTGATATTACTTTGTTCTAGAGAGGTGATGGTATTAGTAGGTTCACGAAGGGAAAGTTACCAAATGAAAATAATATTTAAGAAAAAAAGCTGAGGAGACAAATATGTACAAACCCAGTTGTCTTAAGAATTTCAAAAAAGTCCGAGCATGGTGTGTGAGTGAAGAAGAATCTTTTATTAAAATATATGAAGGCTTACAAAAACAGCAAACATACATTATTTCATAATTGAATGAGCCATACTATCTACATGGAGTTTTGTCAAGAATCCATCCATATTCAAGGATTTATTGAACATTGGCATTTTGGCCAGTTTTCAATGAGCCAAACATACTGTTTTGAGAATGGACTATGGAGAGAAGGTAGACATTACAGGTAAATGTGAAGAGAAAAAGCGATGAAAGAGAGGAGATGGGGAAGGAGGAAGAATGCGAGGGGGACGGAGAGAGGAGCAGATATGAGACACACAACAACCAGAAGAGAAAGTTGTTTGTACCCTGACTTTCTACCTCACCACTCCCATTAGAGCTTGAAGCCTCATGTTCATGGCATTTCTCTATCTCTGCTGTAGTCTCATTCCTCAATTACATTATTATTTTTTTAACTGACGAAAGAGCAGTATTAACCAACTTCAAAAATTTGTTTTTCAGATCAGATGAAGTATTGAACGTGATAGCATATTGAACAGAAAAATGTACAATGTTAAATGAAATATTAATATAGAGGCAGACATTTTTATTGTTTTTTGATCACTACATCAAATTATACTTTTTATTTGCTTGTAAATAACTTATTATGAAAAATGGCTAATGTTGAGTTTGTGTTAATCTCTCCCTCACCTTTGACACCACATTCACAGTCTATGAAATGAAGCAGCATTATTGGACCCTGTGGGTCAAGTTTTAGCCTTTAGAATTATTCATCTTTTTTATAGCCAAATGCATCCCATCAAAATCACTTGCTTATCAACATTGACCTATGCAAGTCATAGTATTATAGACATTCACAAGTGTGTTTGTTCACAAGGGGCACAAAGAGGTGCATTGAGAACATTGGTACACACCTCTTCCTGTTTTTCTCAGTATATTTTATTTTATTTTTTACAAAGAGCAGAGTCTTCAGGGGGAAGGTGAAGATCAATTTTATGGGATACAGAATGGTTCATTTGAAATCCATTCAACCATGTGATGTGCTGTGCTGTTCCAGGGAGCATTTTGGACAACTATTCTCTCAAGTGCTTACCTTTGTTGAAGGAAGATAGACAATAAATAAGGAAGTAAATAGTTTTGATAGTACTGTGCTCTAAGAAGAAAAAAGATAACCCAGAGTACTGAGTGGTAATGGGGAACCCTCTACTGCAATTAGGATGGCCTGCGAAAGCCTGTGCTGACTCAGATACTCAGGGAGGCATGGTCTGAGGAGAGGGACAATGACCAAGAGGAGGCAGGCAAAGGTCTGGCAGAGAGTACAAAGATCCAAAGGCAGAAGGAATTGGAATATCTCAGTGAAAGAAGAGAGAAGATGGAGGCTGAGGATATACAGTAGATTCTTGAACAACACAGGGGTCATGGGCACTGACTCCCTGCACAGTTGGAAATCCATCTCTAACTTTTGACTCCCCAGAACCTAACTACAAATAGCCTACTGTTGTTGACTAGAAGCTTTACTGATAACATAAAATCAATTAACACATATTTTGGATATTATATGTATTATGTATGTACCTTATTTTTACAATAAAGTTAGAGAAGAAATGTTAAGAAAATCAAAAGGAAGAGAAAATACATTTCCAGTGCTCTACTGTATTGAGAAAAATATCCACGTGTATGGGTACCTGTGCTGTTCAACTGTGTTGTTCAGAGGTTGACTGTATTCCTTTTCTTTAGTGCATGTGGGTAGGAAATGGTTTATAATCCAAAAGAAATTCTTAGCTTTCTTGCCAAAGAGAATAAATTTAGCTGTTAATTCATAAAATTAGTATAGAGGACCGTAGGGGAAGGGAGGGAAAATGGAATGGGAAGAAATCAGAGAGGGAGACAAATCATGAGAGACTGTGGACTCTGGGAAACAGACTGAGGGCTACAGAGGGAGGGGGTGGGGTGTGGGGTAATGGGGTGGTGGGTATAAAGGAGGGCACGTGTTGTGATGAGCACTGGCTGTTATATGCAACTCATGAATCATTGAACACTACATCAAAAACTAATGATGTACTATATGTTGGCTAATTGAACATAATAAATTTTTTTAAAAAAATTGCAGTTTTAAGATAATACCACTTTTGATTTTTCTCTAGACTGCATTGTTTGCATGTAGTTTTTTAAAATATATTTTGCCTTTGTGTGTTCATGTTCTTACAGTACTGCTTATAAGGATATTATAATTATCTGATCAACTGTAAAAGCTACATTATATTCTTAACTGCCGTTGCCATATTCATGGATGATATCTTCTGGCACTTATCATCTCTATTTGATAGTCATGGAATTGTTTTGAAAATTAGAAAGGAAGAGCAAAAACATGACACAATGATAATTTCCATAATGGCTATTTAAATTTTTCTTTTGCAGTTGATTTTATATGTGTGTGTGTGTCTAACATATGTAAACACTTGAAGATTTTTTTTCTTAAAGTAAAGCCTGATTTGATTTGTTTTGATTCTAAATCAGTCATCTCTTCTGGCCTTAGATTTTACTGCTGTGTGCTTCCAACAGACTCACAGCACTAACCCAGCATTAACATACAGATATAGCCTGACTATATTTAACATATATTTTCTATTTGTGTGAGACACAGCAAACCAAGGAGCAGCAATGGAAAGATTTTAACAGAAGTCTAATGGGAAAAATTGGATGAATGAACATTCTTTAAATACACACTGCTTTTCAAATGTTCCCTTCCTGTGTGGTCAGCATTTGCTTTTATTACTTTGGAGTTGAGAAGGTCTCAATGTCACAACACATACAAAAACATGCACAACCCACCCACAAGGTAATGTTGGTATTCAGCATACAAAATCACACATTAAAATTGTAGGTAGTTAAGTCCAAGCAGATGCTTGCCAACAGCATTT